>NC_069134.1:19646378-19746114 GCF_026914265.1 Mya arenaria | reverse complement strand
CAAATATTTCAACTTTATTTCCAAAATGTTTAAAACATATATCTGCATATAGTCAATTATTTACTGACTGTACCAGCTTAAAGACATATCGCTATAAAGGAAAAGATCAATATTTACAAGCATCAAAACTACAGGTACTTATATATTACATTTAGAAATAATGTCATAAGCAAATGAAAGCAAAAGCGAACTCAGACTGATGGGAAAAGAATGACAACGGCTTGTAGAGTTGAACTCAGATTTACCAAACGATATTTAGAATATAATCATTAGAGAGGCTCATAGTTTTTTGAGGTTGCCAGCAAAATGTGGCAAGCGCTTGATAATGCTAGCATTTAAAGTAAATATTTGACAGTTCATATTTTGACAGTTCATATTGATTTTTTGTACTGATTTTTGTAATATTTGTGCTTCAAAATAATTTCCATGAAATGAGATTTTTCCCCTGATCCTACAACCAACATAAAAGGGAGAAACCTATGAGCCAATCTTCTGCAGAGTAAGCCTTGGAGAATCAAGATTCAGGGTAGGTTACCTTTTCATAAGCAGCGTTGTCCTCCCCTTGCTGACTGACACCGCTGCTCATCTTCTGGCGCATTGCCAAGTTCTTCAGATGCCGAGCCTTCTCCCGCATTTCTTTTGGGTATGGAGTGGGCTGCCTGATAAGGCTTCCCTGAAGTAGAAGGAAGCATTTTTTAGGTACAGTTGAGCTATATCTCACTACTTTAGCAGGAGTTTAAAGAGTTAGAATATACTGAATCTTGTTACAATACCATAAGATGGTGTTTAGTATTTCAGACTCAAGTTTTTCCACCCACCTTTTTGTGAATGGGGCTAGGGCCCTTAGGATTGCGAAAAATAGCAAAAAACAACAACTTTAATTGTGAATTAACCATAATATATTTCAAAAAGGAAGCAAAGCAAAAGCCCCCTTTAAGATCATAGATTTGAATAATTTTAAGCGATAAGACTGCCTTTCAACATATATATTAGTTTTATTTGTTTAGTGTTAAATGTTATATTATTCTCAGGATTGTGAATTTTGAGGCCAATATTTGTGAAAAATACTTTTGGGAATATGAATGCGTCCTAAATTTTAGGTAAAAAACCTCCGCTGCACTTTTCTGATTTAGGATGTATAGTTAACCTCTGATAAATGGTATTTATTGGTCTAACCTTGGAAATTCTGAGGTTTAAAAACTAGAATTTAAATGTTAAATACTCACATCGACATCTGATTCATCCCCGAACTCAAAGTGTATCTGTTGTCTGTCTCTGCGCTCCTCGTCCCACATGGATGCGTGGAAACTATCCGTGTCACCACCCTCCCCTGTAACAACATCACAGTATATATAGATTCAAACATGTATGTTTTTTCCAAGTACAATTTAAGTCTTCCAAAAAGCCAATATATTAATGTTTTTGGCATTTGCTTTTTAGCCAACTAGAATTGAACTTTATAAAGGTTGCCCTTTTTTCTTGAAACTCCTATAATAAATAACTTCAATTTTATACAATAATGGTGTACACCAGGTTGTGCCAAATGTTTTGTCATACTTATTTATTTCTGCTTAATTGTGACAAAAGCTGATAGCATATGAACCAGTCCTTTTTGAGAGGCCTGAGAATGTACCCCTGGTGGGGATCAAGCACAACCTCTTGGGTGAGAGGAAGACACATGAGCACTCTCACCCCTAATGCATTTGGGTTTGTTTACATTCAAAACGATGCAAAACAAGCGGTTCACCTGTATTAAAATCTGAACCTGCAAATGCTGCTTTGATTTAGACTGAAAAAGTTTGTGTAAAGCGTGGGAGCCCCTCTTACCAGAGTCCTGCGGGGGTCTCTGTGGAAGGAGGTAGCAGGAGGATCTTCCTACTCACAGGCTCATGGTCTGATTGCAGAGGAACCAGTGGGCGTGTCTGCAACAATGCAAGGAGTACATTTGACATGAAATAACCTAGATCATCTTTGCATGGACACAATTAGTGAGAACTTGGAATATGACCCAGTAGTCTTCCTTAAGAGATGATACATAATAAAGTAAGATCTAGCATGACACATTGGAGATGCATACCTGGTTTTCCGAGAGCCAAAGAGCCTGAAGCTCCTTACACTTGGTGATGGTGAAAGGCAGACACTCAAGCTGGTTGGTGCTGAGGTTGAGGACACGGAGACGGGGAATACGGCCCAGTTCGTCCGGCACATATGTCAGCTTGTTACTACGCAGAGACAGCACTGTTATACCACTGCAGCTGCCCAGCTGGGAAATTGGCAATGATAACAATGTTAATGACAAAGGGAACATTGGAGATGACAAAGGTAACATTGTAAATAACAATGGCAATATTTTTAAACTATTAAAGGAAGTCTTTACAGTCTGTACAAACATTGATTGCAAAAAGTTGATCATATTATCATCTTATGACACAATTATCTAGTATAAAGTATGGTTAGTCTACTAAACCAATCAAACCACAGAAAAAATTTATCAATCAAAGCCAGAAAAATTTAAATAAATACAACTGATTTTAAAATGTTTGCTAAGCATGTTCTCACCTCAGCAGGAAGATATGTGAGATCATTGTCATCAGCGTACAAGGTTCGGAGGTATCTCAACAGGCCCAGAGTGGAGGTAACTCTGTCAGAGTGTTGGCGCTCACATTCAGTTCAGACAGGGACTGAAGTCTGCAATTTACAACACCAGTAAATAAAGAATGGACTTGGTAGCAGACATTTCTACATAATAGATCTGACAGTTATACAGAAAAGTTATCGTAAAATTATTGGCTAAAATGTTATGACATTTGATAATCGTTCTTTTATTCTACACTAGATTTATTCTGTATAAACCATTATCAAACTCAAAGAGTTTGAAGGAACGATCATAGATATATAAAGATTTCAGTCAAGCACTGTCAAAGTAAGAGGCAATGTAGGGCCTTGGGTCTTGCACATGACACATCACATAACACATATGCCAATTTATTTTCAAATCCCTCCATGCATGACAAAGTTGCACCCAAGACACAGAAAAACAGAGGGATGACAGATTGGGCAATTTTAATATACACACCTTAGGGGCACAAAAAAGACAATGCCTGATTTCACAAATTTACTTGAGTCACATTTTAGACTTAGCAAAGACTTTGGATTATAGGATTTGGAGGGGAAATATTTGTCATAAAAGTTTCATGAAAATAGCCATGGGAAAAAAAACAACTTTAGTAGGAATTCTACAAAAGTTTGCAAGCATTTTCAGATTTTGGAAGATTTCTACTTACTCCCCCATGTTATCTGGTAAACATGTGAGACAGTTGTCGTCTGCTTTGAGTGTAGTCAGGTTGCTAAGGTTACAGATGGAGTCAGGGAAAGTTGTGATCTGATTGGTTGTCAGATGGAGGTCAGCCAATGAAACGCAGCCTTCTATCTCCGGGGGCAGGCTCTGCAGGCAGTTCTTGCAGCCATCAAAAAACATCAGCTGCTTCAGGTTTCCTATGGTCTAAAATGGAATGTATAAAGAAATTTTTAGATCTATAACAAAATTTATATTTTTCGAGTAAGAGCTTTATTCCCCCAATACTATACTGTTTTTACATTTATACATTTACCAGTATATTTCATTTTTAACAAGGTGTTTAAGTAAACATTCTGTACCTTCTCTTGGAGGGTAGTTGCAAATTGTTTACATCAATTTTCTTTTAAACATATACAATCAAACAACTGGATAGATCAATCATTTTGGCTTCATTTATATTAAATGTTGTCTACATTTTGCTACAGAGCATGTTCTGTTCTGTAACTCATTATCTATTTTCCTGTGCCCTAAATTCCAGTACTTTCAAGCTTCAAAATACCTTACAAATTTATAACAGCAATATACCATATACAATAATCACTTTTTGAGTTCCAATTTCCATACAGACAGACTGTATCTCATATCTGCATGTCAATCCCTTTGAAACGCAATAATTAATTGGTTGCGTATCATCACCATCTATAAACTCTCAAGACATTGTCATGTGTTATTTGAAACCTGGCATGAAGAAAACCCATAAAGCTTTGCACAGGGTACAGTAGTAAATCACTCTGTACGCTTTATTAAATTTCAATCAAAGCAGGGCCACATTAACTTTTTTCCTGGGATGTAAGATGACAATAAATAGTATGCATAGCAAAATAAATACTTTGCAACCTTATATATTTAACAGCTGTAGTAATTTTGTTTGAGAAAACTACTGTAACATATTTTCAATTGCTTGTTCTTTCTTGTTTTTATATTTATAACTTAGTCTTATTATAAATCAATAAAATAACTTCCTAGGATCATAAAAAACAGGCATAAAGTCACTTAGCCAAGGAAATAATTATAGTAATAAAATTACCCTGGTTAATGTTACTTCACACCTATATTTGTATCATTTTTCTATTAAATTTAAGTTAAAAATGAAGAATCAATTATCCTATCAAATTTACAAATGTACACCATTTTATGCCATAAACCATAACTAAGAAATTACGCCTTTTTTATAAAAACACTTAAAAAATTATCAAAATAATAAATTACCGATAAACAGGCACTTAAAAAGATCAACTAACATTAAAATACAATTCCATATCATAAAGATTTACACAACTTTAGATTTTTGTCACATTTCAATGGATTTTATAACAATTTTACCACCATAAAGGCCACCTAGATAATCTGTAATATATTCCACTTTAATTGTAATATAATTAACATAATTTATCTTGCTGAATGAGCGAAATGTAATGTATAATATCTGCTGTAGGACTGAAAGGGTTTGGATTTCATTATTTGCATGAGACAAGGGAATACCTGGCACAAGGTGGCACAACACGATACAAGAATGTTTCCATGTCCTTGTACAATATGTGTCAAAACAGGGGAATTATAAATGAATCCTCCGATAAGGGTATAAGAACTCCCTGTGAACGAGAAGCGTATCTTATCCAAATCATAAGATAAGAAAGTGTGAATTTAAATGTTCACGATTAGTTACACCAGTCGACACAGGTTAAAGACCAACATGGCTGGCTATATATCATCTTGTTAAAGAGGGGGTGACAGGCCCTGTGCTGCTGAACTCTTCAATTCACTATTTGTCATGATGTGGTAACAATATGAGGAAGGATACACTTTCGTTATTTCAACTGTAATGTTATATACAACCGAATAATTTCAGATGTCATTATTGCAGCCTCTTAAATTTGTAATTTCGAAGCAAGTTGCAACATCATGGTGCACTTCAGAATGTATTGTAAATTCCTCTGATTGAGAACCCCCCGTGTTTTAAACTAACTATAAAAAACAGCAAGAGATTAATTTTGAGAAATGTAGCTGGCATGATTGTGGCTTTTGAGAGTATGACATGTATACAATAAGTACCAGGACCTACTGGTATACTGATGTTGGGCTCAATTGTGAAGAAAAATGATACTGTTTAAAATCACCATCGCGAGTCCGTGTCCTGGGTAGAACCCACAACCTCTTGGGTTAGAGGCGGACACCCATACCACAAGACCACCCTGAACACTAAATATTAAAGACTGAGTACCAGTGGCAGTGACCAATGTACGCTGGGTGTACACAGAAGGAGTACAGACACTGGGTACCTACCGGTGTAAGACTGTATCTGGTTGTGGTCACACCATAGCTCCAGCAGCGCTGACAGGCTTCCTATCACATCAGGCTGAAAAACAAGCATCAATTGAAGATCTTTAAAACAATTTGGAACAATCTCATACAGATTCATTGAATTACAAACATGTATGTTAGCTCATGGCATTAGGTAGCTTCACTCATTTTAACACACAACTAGTCATTGAAACAGTTTGTAAGTTCAATATTCAGTTAAATATTTTGTTTTTCATTTGATAATATCATCTAAAATTTCTATAACTAGTTCTAATTTAGGTGGTAAAAGAGGACTATCACGTATCAATTCAGGATTTATTTCACTCCTACGTGTGGCCTTGACCTTTAGGCTAGAGACCAGGGGCATGTTTCAGGATCTTGTTGTAATCTCAATACCCTTAAATCATGTCAACAAGTTGATTGTGTTTTTATTTTTTTCATTTTTCAACTTTTGTGTTCATTTCTAATACTGGCTGAAGTTTAACACACACGAATGTGTAGCAAAATAAGGAAACCATGAGTTATAAGACAAATTTCTGTTCATGACTAAGATAGACTTGCATCTTTATTGAAACAGGCCCCTGGGTTTTCCATAATCCATAGAGGTGATTAGTTGTGCTAAGTTGCCTTTATATTCTTTTACCAGAACAGAGTTACTATTAAGATACAAAAGTAACATTGCAATGATGCCGGACTTTCTTTCCCAAAAATGCTCACCTTTGCTGCACAGCATGGCCACATAAATACAATGTACTACATAATACAGTCGAACCCCTTGGCTGAACTCGCTTGGCTCGAATTGAATGTTAAGGACCGATCTCTTTAAACTGAAAGTAAGATTTCCCGCTTCGCTCGAAATTTTCAAAGCTCGAGTTTTTTTCGCCGGTCACAAGGATTTCGAGCCTTCAGGGTTTGACTCTAGCAATAAAATGTCACTTTTTTCTGCAATAATCATTCCAAAGCAATCACAACTATCCAATCATTACCAGTTCTGTGAACTCGTTGTGACCAATATCGAGTTTCTCCAGTTCCACGAGCCGGGAGAAGGACTTGGGCAGCGTCTTCAGGTGATTTCACGGATCTCAGAATTTCAACTTCGTCAGCCTGAAACACACAAAGGGAATGGAGCTAGACTGAATAGTTTCTCCTTACAAATGTTAGTGTTTCCTCTCATGTCTCCATTAAAGGGATGGCTGGATAGATGCTGATGATATTAATGCTGGTACCAGCTATTTTTTATTTGAATCATTTAGATGGGAAAAAATATGCATATCCTTATCATGAAAAGCGGCCATTTTTTCTGTTGATTTGAAAGCTTTATCAAAGCACTGCTTTAAACACTCATGTAGCTGTTTCTTTCAAACTGTCAACTTGTTTTAGATTGCCTGACTTTGTTTATTAATAGTTAATACAGAAGTTTGTGTTGTCTTTTTGTTGTTTTAACAATTGATTCTGTTTTAAGAAAGCTTTTTATGGAAGTTAAAAGATATGTGATAATTCCATAGTTACTACAGATCGGTCATGAGAACTACTTGGAAATAAGGTGCACCAACAATTGATGGAAATCCCTTTAAAAGAAGTACTCGAATGCTATGAATGTTCACTGAAGTGATCTTAAGAGGAGGAACCTTTAGTAAACATTCTACAAACCAAGGTGTGCAAACAGGAAACTGTTTTATATTAAGTTTACCTAGGCTTGTTAGGTTCCCTCCCGATCCATTTTTAAACCTGAAGAATTTCATTATCAAGAGTATGGCTTTGCATACAAATGTTTTGCCCCATTTACTCAAATCTGCATACAAATTTTTTCTAACTTGATCAATCAACTTCATGACCCTAGGAACACGTCAGAGCGGTGTTAAGTCATAAAACGGTGTTAATCTGTTCAATATTTGATCCGGGATGCTGTTAACAATGTAACAGTTGTTATGTCTAGCCTTTTAAGAATAGAGAACAAGATTATATATGGCCAATCATTTTCTTAAAGTTGATAACTCCTAATATGGTAAAATAAACTTCCTAAATGATATTAACATGCAATATGTTTAAGTAAAAACTAGTTTTTTGAGGACTTTGCTTCATATGACTTAAATTTGTAACATGTGCGCAGGCTTACCCAAAATGTTCTTCTCTAAAAAGTTGACAAAGGCTTACAAAAGCAGACTACAACTTTTGAAATCTGACAAAGTTGAATTACTTAAAGGCGAATAAAAAAACAAATTTTGAAAAGCAGAGATTTGAAAAGCACTTATTACCTTGGACGTTACCTTTATTTAATGAGGTTTGATTGACAGGGCTCATCTCCAACAATATAGCACTGTCAACATTAGAATAACGTTGCATGCTCAGTGAATTTACGTGAAATCAATTACTTTATTCCAGCCCTAAATGAAAACATTCGCTGTCATGATAAGAATTTGTAATTTAGTAGGAGAGACTTGATTTGCTAACGATAAGAAACTGTGCATATTCTGTCTACCATTTGATTATGAAAAGCTGTCATATTACATTGCATTAGGGAGTATAATAGTATAGTCCATAGAGTTTGCATGAATGACATGTCAACTTAAACTGAATAAGAAAATTTTCTATAAACATAAAAATTTCTATTCACATCCCAACTTTTGACAGTAATAGCCACAAATATGCTGAACAATGTAAACATTGGTAGAAAAACATTTCAGCAGGCAAATATATATACATAAATGAATTGTCAGTTTATAGAACAGACACGAGCACCAAACTGTTGCAACACTTGTCTGCTTTCCTGAGTCTAGCAAGGGAAATAACTCAACAGTTATCATATTCAGAGTTACAGTAATGCTTTGATAACATATGGTCACTGGTAAAATGTGTACTATATAAGTTTCATGCAAATAACAGGTTCTAACAGCTGATAATAATCAATCCTGAAAGAATAGTCAGGAATCTGTTTGAGTATGAGAAATTCTTGCCTAAAGCAGGGTTATGGGGCTTAGACCACTTTTTAAATTGTTTCCAAAGTCATTCGTTTTTTATTTCAAGGTACTCCCTACTGATTTTAAAAGCAAATGTCCGAACAAAGAACAATCTTCCCAACTGTACATGGCCAATGTTACAGTTTTTGAAAGGCTATGTCACCAAAATCTGACAACACCAAATCTATGACAATATTTGCAAAAAAATCCAACTAGAAATAGAACATGGATCCCCCATATGCCGCTTTTGTCCCATTTTTGCGGATGTCATGAAAATTCCTCAACGAAGTCAACATTTGTATCACCAAAGTTTTAACTAAACAGAACCCACTTCTATTATTACAAGTACAATTTTAACTCTATTAACCTTTTGTGATGATATCTCTCTAGTGGCAAGCACAAGCCTCACATATCTTCAGTTCAAATCAATTCAGTATTTTTTATATAACTGAAGTATTTCTACCATTCCACTATCTATATGATCCTATCAGCTGACCCTTGGCCCAAAGCCTACAAAAATAGTTGCCATTGTGGGGTAGCCGCATTCAATCACTGAACATCATGCCCCTTGAAATACTTAATGGAGATGAATAACTTGAATCAAAGGGACTTTAGTTATTATTTCATTTGAAAGACTGCTTCTCCTGAATACTATTAAGTTTGATTTAAAAATTGAAAACATTAGAGGACGTTTTAATAGAAGTGGTTACATGGCTGCAAAATCACAGATAACCACATAAATAGAGAGTAGAACTGTAGAATCAATATAGAAAAAAAAATATTAGGAGGGATTCATCTGTCAGCACAACACAGATGCAAAACCATAGTTTTCTTGAAAGGAAGGAAGAGTGTTAAAGATGGCAACTACCTGGTCCGCGATTTCCGCAGACTCTGACAAAGATATTGTTACTTTAAAGTTTCATAGAAGAGCAAGATGCGCTACATACAGTAGAAGAGATAGGGAACAACACATCAGGGATAAATTTGTCAGGGGTGTATTTGACTTTAATGGAAAATGTGAGATGTTTAGGCCCTTTAGATACCACAGTTTTTGACCCCAGAAAAAAAGCTGGCACGTGTTCAAAAGGTTGGCACTGCTCTCTAAATTGAAAGACAAGGACCCTTGGCAGTTAAGAGAAATAGGTGATGAAACACAGCAAGCAAAGTAAATGTTGGTGGGTTAAAGTAATGAGCACATGTGCATCGTTCTGCACTGGTAACAAAATCATTGCAACAGCAATCGTCAAAGTTAGCAACATCTACCATACAGTCAAGACCTTTGACCATGTGAGTTCTGGTTACGGCCCCACATCAAGTCGTAACTATACAGACTTAGTTTTGAGATGAGCAGTGCCATTTGAAGTTGCCTTATAACAGTATATGGACAGTAAACCAAAATAAAAGTATATAAAGGCATTTTCAGACTGGATTTCACAGCTCAAAAATTATGTTGATGCACATGACAATGGGAAATACTTTGAGGGACTAAACACGCAAGCTATAATGATCATTTTGCAACTACTTAAAAAACACTTATCATATATTCTATAAAATATTCAAGTAGCTATTAAAGATTGAGGAAATATGCTTCAACAAGTAAAAGAAATATAAATGGTTTTATGAACACAACATAAAATTACAATTTATGATTCTACTCTTGCATAAAGACAAAGATGTTCAGAAACTTCAGAACATTTTATCACTAGCTTGAGACCCACTTTAGGTTCATTATAACAGGATAGTTTTTAACAGCCATAAAATAGGGTTGTAAATGTAACGTCTTCTTATATAACATCTCGCATACAGAGCCCGGATCATATGGATGAAGGGTTTATATATTTCGCATCACAATTAGCACTCCATTATAACTCTTCCACGTGTAACCATACACACTTCTGTGTTACTTTTATGTCTGTGTATCAAGACAGCCTTCATACGACCTTCTTCCTTATCGCAACTGCAAATCCGCTGTAATTCTGTAAGTCTATTAACAGAATTTGAGGGTATGAAAACAAAATTTTCTATCTGCCGCTTTATTTAATTTCACTTAGAACCTTGTGGCTTTCAACCCTGGAGAGGAGAAGACTATTATCCTAAGTCTAGTACATTAATACCCACCATGCACATTGTTTAAAATTAGAATTGGCTCATGATATTTGTTAGAACATTATAGACAGACACAACTGTCTCAATGAAATAAATACAATCATGCTAATTTGGAATTTCGACGGCATAAGGATATTTACAAGTACAGAAAGCAGACTACAAGTATCTGCCATTGATTGGATGTTTTATAACCTGCACATTTCTTTTTGACAATGCACTGCAACATAATATGGTATAAATTAACGGCTAAGTTCAGGGGTTGCAGACAATTGAATAAATATGCATTCAAGACTATTACTGTCACAAAAGTACTTTTTTATTTGTAAATCCTATTATACAACAGATACTGTTAAAATTCCAAATTAAAATACCTTTGTGCCAAAAGCTTAATACAAAATAGAACTAGTCTAAAAAAAAAACAAATATGGTTTGAAATTTCAGCAGTCTAATAAAGCAAAGTTTTTTTTACCCACAGACTTCCTTATGATCCCGGACAAGCTTTTTCTTAGATGAAAACAGTCTGACCAATGTTTTACATCTATGTTAAATTGTTTTCTTACCTGCCAAAGTTTCCAGGCAGGTAATCCAGGAAGGTGTCATTCAGGTAGAGCTGTGTCAGGTTTGGCAACTGGGCAAACCCCTCTGGCAACCTGAAATATAGCAAAGAATATATGTAAGTGTTTCTAGCAACCTGAAATAACAGGGAAATGACTGGTAAAATGCTTTGGCAACCTGAAATACAGCAGGAATTTCTGGCATCCTAGTATATTGCAGGGAATGTAACAGTCAATGTATTTTTAAGTGTTTCTGGCAACATCAATACAGACTGGAAATGAATACTGAGTTTTCTGGCAACCTGAAATATATATCAGGATGTCTTCATAAATGGGATTAATTATTTACTATTTCTGGCAAACCTTAAGTTTTGCACAGAAAAATGCTGCATATGTCTGGAATCTTAAACCTAGAATGGGATAATTAGCACAATCTTTTTGGCAACCCAAATTACTAGCAACGTGAGTTTAGGACATTCTGTTGACCCATAAATTACAGATAGTTTTGATATGAAGAAATATGTGACAAACCATTTTGGCATTAAAAATAAATTCACATAAATTTATCATTAATAAAGAATTTTCTATAGGGAAATATTTATCAATAAATCTTATATTTAACCCAATCTATTTACCGTGTTATAATACCAAGGCCTAAAAACATATCATATAAATGCCTTCCATATAACATCAGATAAGGATTGAAATTTCGATATTTGAAATATTGTTATAGTTAATTCAGATGTCAAAACTTTAATTTGTCAATTAGGATTCCAAATATTGTCATATAAATTAAACTTTTAAAATGTGCTTCCAATTTTTAATTGTGTAAATAATGTGGAGTTGATAAAATGATATTTAAAACAGATTTTAATTCAATTGTGTACCTTCAGTATATTGCAATAATGATGAAATTTATATATATGCATTTTTTTTAAATTGACGGAAATATCTCAACTCTTTTGGAATTTTGCACAAAGCCTTTTTGGCAAACTGAATTCAGAAACATTTTTAAAAGAGATTAAGGAGTTACCACAGATGGGCTTAAACTTGGGACATTACTTATGTTCACACTGAAAGAAAAGGAAAACAAACTGGCTACAAATCCCTTAAACCAGTTTGTTACCATGGTGATTTAAATATGAGAAAAAACTCAGAGCCTTAAACATATCAGAGTAAGACCATCTGAACTCAGCTACTATCACAAAGTGTCCAAACAAGGCTCTCTCGACAAGCTGACTTGACAATAGCACACTTTTCTCACATACCTAGGTGGTCTTAAAAAGTGAAAGTCTTACCCGCTTAAATGTTTACTTAATTAGCTAAATGGGGGCCTATTGATAGCTTGAATTCATTCACAATGTCAAATCGCCTTAAATACTACAATTTTCTCCGCATGAAAGCAAAGAAAGGAACAGCGAGGTACAAAGAGTCACACCAAAAAGAAAACTGCAAATTTGTATCAATTTTCTTGACGTTTTAATGGCTAACATAACACTAGCTAATGGTCTCTGATTATCTATCTGTTGAAATCTTTGTAGTGATTTAGTAATGATATTTATCAATTTTAACCTGGTACAACAGAAGCTGTGATACCGATTTAACTGATTGGCTAATATTAAATATTCTGAATTAATAATATAAACTGTATTAAAGCTGCACTCTCACAGATTGAAAGCTTTGACAACATTTTTATTTTTGTCTTGAACGAGCCAATTTATGCGAAAATTCATGGAAACCAGTAATATAACACTGCTGACAAAAAATCAGATCGCAGATTTTCATATTTAAGTTCAAAAACTGATGTTTAATGCATTTTTCTGAAACCGTTAGTAATGCTTTTGGCCATTAAACATTAATTCTAAAACAGAGATATGAAAATCTGCGATCTGATTTTTTGTCAGCAGTTTACGTCACTGGTTTGCAGATATTTACGCAAAAATTGGCTAATTCCAAGCAAAAAAATATATAAAAATTTAAAAAAGGTAAGTCTGTCAGAGTGCAGCTTTAAAAAGACATCCATTGCAAGTACTTTTTATGGCTGATTGGTCAATTGAATATAATGACGAGAACAAAAAAAGGGTCAGGGTATTTCTGAACACCTGAGCAACATTTTCATGTAGCTTTCATAATTTTAACAGAACTGCAATTTAACCAAATATAATTTGCTATTATAAATTGGCTTGAAAAATTATTTACCCCAATATGAAATCAACTGCATTTAATTTCCCTTAATAATTGTATGAATAAATATTTGAATGTGACACAACATTGTCCCTTAGAGACTAATTGGGTACACAAATAAACCATTACACCATTTTTTTTGTTCATTTTCTTTCCCGAGATAATTCTTTGCATTACAATCTATTTAATCAAAAATTGGCAAGAGACAGTAGTCATTACATTTTATCTCTGCTATTTACACGTTTATAAAACACTAATATATCTAAGAAGTGCTTCAATAAAACATATCAATGTGTCATACTGTTAAGGAGGGGCTAATTCCTAATACCCAAAATACCTGATTGTTATGAACGGCGGAAAAATCAAAGATGAAACGTGATCCGTTTCTACTTACTTATTCCAAACTGATTACATGCCGATGTCTAATATGGTTGCTAGACATAGCGGAAATTATTGACCAAAACCCTGTAAATTTTATTCAGTAATATCAATTTAAAATAATTTCACAGTTTTTGTATGCATCATTGAAAATTTCATTGAAAACAGGTACAGATTGTTTGCAGGAGTGAAATATTGAAATATTGCTTCTTTAAACATTCAACCATGAAAATAATATACGCTACAAATTGCATTAAATATAACCAATAGGTAAGAGTATGCCATATTAATACCTTACTTGATAAATTTTCTAAATTTTCAAAACACTAATGTGGCACCATTTAACATAATTTGAATGGAGTACTTCAAAGCTTTGTAATTAAGGTAATTTTGCTATATCACTGCCTATAATGGCTTTGAACAATCCTGATATATTACAGTGCCCTTGTAGCTTATCAGTTTGTAACAAAATCCTTTCAAAACCGCTACTCATAATATGTTTTATCTTATGAAATCAATGTCAGCAAACATTTCTTTAACTACCCGTTAATACATCATTAATACATTACCCTTTTTAATTGGTTTAAGTATACAATGCATTAGTGTACATTATTCTAAATGCACATTTTACCTTAATTATATCATTTTTAAAAGACTGTTGTAAACCAGTTAAATGTTAATGTTACCAGAATAGCAGAAACTCAAACATTAAAAAAGTGAAAAAAACAAACAGGTTTGTGGCCTTAGATACACAATCGTCAACAATTCCAAGCGCTTTCTATTTTGAATCATAGAAAGAAAACAGTGTATATACTTATTCAGCGCTACAACTCACTTTCCGAGGGGGTTGACGCTGGCATCGACGATCTGCAGGTACTTGCAGGTTTTGATGTTCTCCGGGATGTCAATCACACCTGTAACACAGCCACATTTGTAATGAGCATGACAGGTGTGTGTTTTTACCAAAAATGGGACCAAAATTTGGCCCCGTTTATAATTCAAAAAGGTTAAAAAAAATGGACTAAAAATTTGTATTTCTATAATTTTCTATTTCTATTTCTTTATAACTTTTGGATATGTTGAAATGCAATCTAAGACTCGTAAAATTCTTCAAACCCAGGGCTTAAATGCTTCTTTTATTTGCTTGTTATTTACTATGATTAGTTTACAATTTCAGGCATTTTGTAGCTATTTTCACAGTTCTTAGGGCCCTTGCCCATGATACATAAAAAGCTTGAAAAAAAACACCCTACAAAGTGAACATGTATTTCCTTTTGGACTTTTTTTATACAGTAATTACGCATTTCATTTTACCCACCTTACTTCAACATTAATTCACAAGAATTTACCATGCAGCTATTCCATCTCAAGTCTACAGTTTTCCCCGCGAAACAATAAACCTTTTATGCAACAGCTTCAGTTTTAATTCAAATACAAATTTCAAATTTTATGCAGAAAGAATCAATCAAAACATTTCAGAACAATATCTAAGGAATCCAACACACAAAAAAGCTAGCTTGCCATAATGTTGAATTTTGATGCCTGGTGTCAGTTGAAAGAGTATTACTTCCTGATAACTAATGCATAAATAATGACACCAAAGGTGTGAAATAACCTATTTTGCAATTTTTCTCTTACTTTTTTCATTTTCTTTTTCTGCACATTGAACCCTTTCAAATGATACCAAAATAATATGGGGGTCACAAGGACATAGTTGTGGGTCAGATACCTTAAAGGAAACACTATTCAGAGACCTAAGGTGCCCATAGCATTTATTTACCATTTTTGCTGAGGTCTAGTTTTTCCAGACTGATAAGGTGTCCAATGGCTGCGGGGATCTGTTTGATCTCATTGTCACTCAGGCTTAACTTCCGCAGACCATGGCAGTAAAACAGCTCCTGAAGAAAAAATTGGTGAAACAGTTCAGAGGATAATTATGAATGCAACATCATATTTATTTAACAGTTTTACATTTGCACTGACAGCTACTTTGACTAGCCGCACAAACTTATGCACCTGCAACAAAGTGGAAAAGTAACAGAAGAGATAAGGCAGAAGCAACAGCCATACAACAGCTACTTTGACTTACAGGGACATATTGCCACACAGACTTACGCGCCTGCACCAGAGTGGCATTTAAATTGTCAAACAGACTATGTCCCTGTACCACAGTGGCAATGTGTGTCACACAGTCTTTTGCGTTGCACCACAGTGGCAATGTTCTGTCACACAGTCTTTTGCGTTATACAACAGTGGCAATGTTCTGTCACACAGTCTTTTGCATTGCACCACAGTGGTAATTTTTTGTCACAATCTACAGAGGGAGTGAACCAACATGCGCCAGAATATTGACAAGTCAGCCCATTTTTTTACTCAATTTAATGATGGCCAACTAAGTTCAATCTTTATAATACTGTTGGATTACACCAATTTTTTAATGGTTTTTTTTGCACGAAAATGAGCAAACATGCCACAACAGGAGGTTGTCTTCATAATGGCCACTTTGTGAGTAAATCCCTTTTGTGATTGAAACCTTTCAACTTCCATTGAAGCGATTTATTGACCTAAACCTAACATGTACTTGGGTCAAAACGCCTTTTTTGAGAAGCTCAGCTTTAGAAATTTAACATTTTTGAGGTATTCAATCCGAAAATCTGTTATTAAAAGAGAAATAATGAACAGACAGTCATTTGATTGAAATATTTATTGTCACAGCGGATAAATGGGCAAAAATGTCATTGAATGTATTTACTATTATTGTATAGACTTATACAAAACATTTGTTTGTTCAAGAATGATTTTATTGTACAAGATCTTTTTGAATATAATTAACAAATACAGTAAATGTTCTAATAAGTTTAGTCAGTTAAGTCTTTTTATTAAAGAGATAAAGAAGGTTAAAATTGAAGACTCTGAAGATGAAACACAGGCACTGCCCGGGAACAGCTGAGATCAGACCAAGAATATTACTCAAATTTGAAACTAAGACCCGGCACAATCATATATCTGCCGTTCATTATCGATCACCATATCACATGAACCCTTGTGGTTACGTGTGTTCAAACAGTATAAACCCATATTCAAAATGGTTATCAAACAAAAATTGATTTTACAAAAGCGTTATGACAGTCGGAGATAGCTGGTGACTTGAAGAGCTATGTTTGTGCTCAGCTTTGAGATATTTGGGTAAAAAACAAGGTAAACATTGCCGCTATGCCTCTTACTTATATTTCAAAATCATAGTTAAAACCTGTCATGTCCGATAAATGACTCCATGCTAAAGTAAACTCAGTCAAAGAAGGAGAGATATGGAGTGGTTTTTTTTAAATTTAAGTGCATTTCTTTTCACATCAAATAATACTGATGCCTATTTATTTAAATAACTTTGTTTCCATTGCATCTTATTTGCATCTTTAAATCAAATTCTTTTTCAGAAAACAGCAGGACTGTCATGAGAACGTAACTATAAAAAAAATTTTTATTACAGTTGAACTCAGTAAGCATGAACTCACTCAGCTCCTTTTCCTAGTGGGCTCGAATTGGTATTTTGGCCGGTCCCTTTTGAGTTCGAGTCAACGGGGGTTCAACTGTACACCTATATTCTCAAAAAAACAGACGAGTTTCACTTGTTTTTACCATTGTGAACTATTTTATCTGTTATTTTATTTTATATACATAGGTGTTGTGCCAAAGATAATTAATATAGGTATTGCCTTATATTAAAACATTGAGCACTGCTGTTTATACTTGTTCTTGTCTCTCAAAAGGATTTCACTGCTTGTCTGTTTTTCCCTGTCTCCACCGCTAACATCACCAAGGCTAATGACAATAACTCGACCTATTTTCTTGAAAAACAACACCTGGTATAATGTCTCTGATAAAAGTTTTGGCCGACAATCTCACATATACATGTACTTCAAATTGGAAATCAGTGATATTCTCCTCTAATCAAACAAGAGCTTCTTCAGGCTGGAGAGACATATATAGAGACAGGGGGCCTAATCAGGATGGCTGATGGTACTCATCATTTGTACTAGAGTCTCAATTTAACGATAAACACTTTATCAACACACTGTTCTGAATCTCAAGTATCGTTCTGTGCGTGCATTGTCAATAGCTCTGCACTTATACAGGTTATAACATTTTACAACAGCTAACAAGGCCTGTTCTGGTAGCATGCTTTCGCAATAACCTATTTGGATAATCTATAAATCTATACAGATAAAGGCTACATTCGAAGTACAATATTTAGTGATTAATCGATTTGCTTTTTACACAATTGCACCGGCGTCATGTTATATTCCTATTAAGGGAAGGAACGTCCCACCATTCTACTAGTTTTATAGCCGGGAACAAATGCTCTGTTGTACCTTTTACACTCGGCTAGCCCTGTAAGCACAGAAATTACCTGTGAAGTCGAGGGCATTGTTGTACATGAAGTTCATTGTTAATTTTTGAAATGTACCGTTTCTAAAACAATGCTTATTTAATCAGTATTAGCAATGTATAGTTGAGTCATAAATTCAAACATTATCGACTTTTTAAAAATTCTTTGTACTTGTTCAGTTCTTTATACCCCTTTTTTATCTCTAATATTAGTTTTTTCAACATTTAAAGTTTGTTCCTAAATAATTGATCAAGTCTGTGCAATTATAAATTCATATTTGGCAACGCACACACTTAAAGCTTCTTGGCTTTATTCATTAAAGTTTGCAGGAGACTTGCACAATGCTCCATCTCATCTTGCATAATCCAGTTAGAGGATTTGTGTGCATTTCAATATAAAGATGCAGACACTCTCATTCAAATCCCATTCATTGAGCTTCAATAGCTTTGTAAAGCAATCTCGAATTAATCATGGAATATGACAGGATGTTCTAACAGAATTACCTTTACAAATCCCTAATGTTGGCGTAAATATATGAATTCATTAAATTTTATGTTCCCACAATAAGCATGTAAATGCTAACCTAAAATGTAATGGCATTATTGAATGATTCTTTTGAATGTATTTCATTTATTTCCTGCTTATGTCAAGGCAGATTCAACAGAAGTTTACCCAACCTTTCTTTTTTCCTTCTTCTCTGAGCAAAAGTCAAGATCCATGTTAAGCAAACCTCTGTACATGTTAAAAGACGTCTGTGTCTATATTATTAATACTATAAATACTATAAATACTATAAATGTAATTCAGATCTTGTGATCAGGATAAGAAATCAATGGAAGTATCAACCTTACCTATTTTCATAGGGTTTCTTTTATGATGGAGACAACAAAACAGAACAGACAGAAAGAGGAAGATGGGGTCCAGGTGCCATACAAGGCATTCCAATAGACCCCTTGGTTCAAATACAAGCTAGGCGTAAACCCCAAGTATCCCAAGAGTTTCCAACATGAGGCCATCAGCTATATGTCCACAAACATCACAGACTATTACCAAAAAGTTACCTAGCTAGATTTTGCTTCTAAGTTAAAATGTAATCAACCTTTTAAGAGATGGATATTATTTATTATGCCATTTTGGCCAAGATTAAACTACCTGAAAGAAGCCATTGTTGGATACCCCCGAAACTCGATATAACTCGTTTGTACCAATGTTACCACTTTTTTGCAGAAATACAACATATTGCTATGTTTGATTGACTTATGATTAATTAAACTCAATTTCTACTTTCCAATATCCCGTAATGATTATCTACATTGGTCATCATGTCCTATCAATGCCAATTTCGTGATTGTGTAATCCATATCATTTATTTACCACGTCAAATAATACAGGCTATTTAAGAATCTTGTTAGACCTGTTAAAATCCAATTAAAGCTTAGCAATATTCAATAATGTAAGAAGAAGATTCATTTATTATTCATGTGCTAATTGTTACTTGCGGCGTTGTCAACAGACTGTAAACTTAGAAAGCATATATAACTTTTACACTGGACCTGTAAAACAATACCATAAAACAGGGACATGATTGGGTTTCGTTCAGTTTAATACCTATCAAGTTTACAAAGTACTGCATTTGTCCCAATATATGTGCCCTGTTTGTGTGATTTTTCACACCCTATAGCACTGAAAAAACCTTGTTGAAAATTTTCAGGAAAAATTAATGGTGTGTAACCATTGTTTAGTAGAACATTAGGGCACAGGTTTATAGTAATAGTGTCAGCAAGTGCACCATCATCAAAATAGTGAATGATACCCGGTACATCATTTAGGAAACGCTAAGGATCTAATATCTGTGGAAAAACTGGGCCAGATCATCTTCTAGACCTTCACATTTATAAGGCCATGTGTCAACTGTTACTCAGCAGAATTTGATTCCACCCAAGTCGTATAAGACAAAGTTGCTATCCTCAATGCTCTGCTACAGTGTTGTTCAAGTATACTGATGGGCGGTGGCACTATTTATGGTATAGGAAAGAGTTTGTTATGTTTAAAAGCAAGTTGAAGGGAAAAAAATGTTAGCATATTACCATTTTTATTAATCCTTGAAGTATCCAACCCTTTAGTTTTCAAATCTCTGCCATAAGACCAAGCCTTTTTATCAGTTGTTAAAACCAGCCCACATTTTTCATATCAGGAGCCCACATCCTTTAATGGTTTTGTTCGCCTTACACACCAAGGTAAAACTTGAGAGGTGTCTTTGGTCTCGGCCCCATTTTTCTTATTAAGCTCTCTGTAAACAATCTTTGAACTACGAAATTAGTTCAATTATATCCGATTCAAATTTCAATTGGAAATAATTACTTCATTACAGAAATCATGATCAATAAAATTTCAGTAATTGATTTCTTTTCAATTCAAACTTAACTCTGACAGGAAAGAATAGTGTGTGTTGCATTACTCAAAATTATAAAGCAGTCTTCCATCTATTCCACAGTTTGCGATGTTTACAAAATATTCACCTAATTCAACAAAGGCAGCTATCATATTGCTCTTGAATGCAAATTAGCATCAATCTGTAATCCAAATCTGGCTTATGTCATATAAAATATTATAAACAGCCTCGCACCTGCAAAAATCACACACTTACATGGAAACCGTTACTCAAAGGGCAAGGACTGCATGCAATATTACACCATGTAGCTGTATATTTATATATACAATGCCTTATATCAGTATATACAGGGATGCCAACACAAATTTGTAAAGAAAGTGGAAACCAGTTCAAAATATGAGTATTTCCATCACACTATATACAAAAAATCATTTATTGTGAAGATCAAATAAAAGGCAACAATTCTAATTTTAAAGTGTTGTGGCAAAAAAGGAGGAAATCAGCTGAAAATAGGAAAATTGGCATAATATATAAATATACAACATATATACAACGCTTGTTACCAACAAGACAATTGCCCTTATGTGTGATGTGTGTCCCTTTGCTAAAAATGCTGAAAAATCATTTCTTCGAAATATTCCTCAAGAGCCTTAGTAACCTACCACCATTTTTTCAATACGGTAAATATGCATGTGATGAGTAACCCATGTATGTGTGTACATCAGTTTTGAGTTATAACTGAGTTTGTCCATGAAGTCATATCTCCTTATCAGTAATAATCCAGACCTTCAACCACCATTGCTGCTTACATGATACCTAATCAATGAATGATGTTTAATGCAACAGTTTTGAAAAGAATATACAAAGGCCTCATTGAAGAACTTTTTCTAACATTGACACAGCTGTTTTTATAAAAAAGCTTTCCTTTTTTGCAAATCGTACATCATCAAATGCAGATACATATTTACAGTAAATTGTGTGTTAAACGATGCAATGTTAAGCAATCAATATTTTCTAACATAACAGAATGCATAAATCAACCATCAATTGTACTCTTTGAGTAAAAATAAATAATATGTATATTTCTGAATTACAATGAAAAAGATGCATCTGGATGATTACCGACACAATTCAAGCTTCAAGCAGTGAAAGTTAGAAACGGAAAAGAACTTGTGAATTGATCCAAAACTAATATACCCCGGTATACACTAATTATCAGTAGTCAAATGGAGCAAAGCTATAATAAAAGGTAAAAGTATTCTAATATTCATTGAACTTTGCAGGCTAAAGAAATTTGAGGCCAAAATTACTTCACCACTGTTGTTTTTTGGCCTTTAATACTTAAATATAAGGGTTTGGAATCAAATCCAGAAATGGTGCAGTGAATCTTTACATGTCTGTATTATAGTTGATAACATGTGTGCTAAGTTTCATGTGAATAACTTGAACACCTTTATAGGTATGGTTCAGGTTTTTAGCATGCTGACATCACAAAGTTATCAGAATACCTCAACTATTTTCCTTCAAAATCCAACAACCTAAGAAATGTCAATTAAAGTAATACCCTACCCTGGGTAGATCCTGTATCTGGTTGGAGTCGACAAGCAACTCCTCGAGCGTACGTTCAAAGTTGAACACCTCCCCAGGGACGTCATGCAGACTGCAGTGACGGTAGTCGAGCAAGCGCACATCTTCCTCGATCTTTGGCCGCAGACACGGGCACTTCTTCACAAACTTTGCCATCACTCATCCTGCAAAACAGCACCATGGTATAGGTCATGTGGTTTACCAACAACATCAGTCATCATGTTTTACACATTTGGTCGGAATTTAAATTTTTGTATAATTTTGTGCAAAACAACAATTTTTATGCCAACAGTATCATGCTATTTTATGCCTGTGTTTCAGTCTGTAAAAGTATAGTACAACCATTTATAAAGGCAGAAGGGTGTTTCAAGAACAGTCACTAAACCTGAGGAGCAGAGCAAAGCATCGGTGACTTTTAAACAACTTTCTATGGAAATGTATTAACCAATTGTGTACTTAAAGAGTATACCTTGCAAAGTTTGGGAAATGTCGACAAAGAGGTTATCTTTCAGGAAAGAAAACACAGCCGTATTAATGCTTTATATCATTAACAATCAATACTTGCATAACAAATGGATATTGATACACAAATATTTGTGTTTCAAAAATATCAAAATTTAACCTTAGTGTTAATTTGTTACAATTATAGTGAAAGTACTAATAACTAAGCCAACCCTAAGTTCACCTTACGTCCACAAGGTCTCAAGATTTGTAAAACACCTTAACATGGGTGACTTGTGGGAAGAGTCAAAAACAGACCAAACAGGGTAGACTTTAACAAACACACGATCAAAGGCCAAACTTGAACAAACAGCCAGGGCAGACCACATAAACACACCCATACAAAATGAGCAAACAGGGCTTGAAGAGTTTCTAAAATATTATAAAGAGACAGGTACAAGCAAAATATTTAACATGATTTGATACATTTACGTAGAATGTACGTTCAAATAGTCCTTACCTTAAACAGAAATGACAACGGATCTTAGACAGTACAACTCTTACACTACCTCATCATAGGTCAAAATAAAAGAATCAACATTGTCAAAGATCAAATTGAAAGAAATCAACATTGTCAAAGCTCAAAATAAAAGAATCAACATTGTCAAAGCTCAAAATGAAAGAAATCAACATTGTCAAAGCTCAAAATGAAAGAATCAGCATTGTCAATCCCAAAATCTTGAGGCAAAACATATTTTGAAACTGAGATTCCTTCTTTACCAGCGGTTAAACCTACACATTTACATATCTTTACTATGACTTGTCATTTTATACAAGCAAAATGTACAGAATCAATATTTGGAAAGTATAAATCTCAACTTTAATCCAGTTCACTTAACAAGATAAAATATCTGATACCATGAAACTTTCCCTCCACGGTCAATTAGTTGTCAATCGGTCAAGAAATCCACCGCTAATTTTATTTACATTAGGTATTACAGAGATCACAACATTCAAGTATTAAATGACAATATAACCAGCACCTGTCATAACTCTTATGATCCTGAAATGGTCTGGATATCTCACCGACAATTATTGAACTCCAACCTGACACAAAAGTGGCAAACTCCAATAAACTTCAGACCATTGGGCAATTCCTGTCACTCTTGGCCAGAGTGTAGGTAACACAGTCAGATTTATGTGTAGCAAACACAATATATAGTATACTTAACATTATACATAACAATGTTACATAAAATATGTTTAAAACCGGGGAAAAAATAAGCCAACTTTCGTAACTACCATGACATTGCGTATAAGATAGTTGATTACATTACAAGGACCTCGATCAAACTATGGTACATCATAATTATATTTCAAGTTTCACAATCATTGTATTTGTCAATGAGATGTGTATCTTCAACATTGACTGCAAGCTTTGGCATGATATTTTACATATTCAATTTATATTTCAAATATTTTGATTAGAGATGGAACAGTTTACACCTATCATGTCATGATCTTTTAATCAGACGAGATGAAAAGTCGAGGTTGTAATAAGAAAGAGAATGGACAGTGCAGACATGGTTCTACTAATTACATAAAGATTAGGACTATAAGTCATTGATATTCAACACAAAAGTGAAATTCCCACCATTAATGGTCAAGTATCAACCTACAGCCAAGACATTCGGTTTAATCTTCCGAATGAACAATACCAAAAATACTTAAATTAAATAATCAACTCAGCAAATATTTTCAAAGGTCAGACATCTTATACTATATAAGAAAAATAGTATATTAGAAATTAATTGGATACAAAAATCGAAAAATTAATCTGACTTAATCTTGTAAAGACTGATATATTGTTATATACAAATTTATGCTAGATTAGTATTTACTATTGAAATATTTAAGTTCATTAAAATAGCTTTGTATTAAATAAACTTATGAGTGCCAATATAAAACTGAAGAAGTATTTCAAAATACAAAACAATAAGTCAAATGATTTATATGCCATAACTAAACCTACCTTTGTACATGGGTCAAAGACGTTTTTTTAATTCAATACCCACTGAATGTCTTGATTGATTATCGACAGACAACTAATTGGAAACCCTGGTTCAACAAACTGGCTAGAATAAAATTAAAAGTATCAAACAATTATGGTTTGACAACACATAAATCATTAAAGATGCCCCTTTTCTACATGCCGACTTCAGAACATTTTATATATATTTTACATTTAGTATAAGCAGTAGTAAGAACTGGATAGGTAGCATATTGCTATAAAATTATTTTTTTGTTTCAAGTGTAGCAAAGCAGAATAGCAGTTTACTGTAACAGATGTTTGATGTACAATTTCTACCAAGAATATTAAAATATAAACACATATGTTGTAACACACACAGTCATATATAGACTTTAGAAGTTATAATGATATTCAAATTTCTTGAAGGAAAATGATTTAAAAGTAGCAAAATGTATGGCAACATTAATACGGTCAACTGACTGTGACAAATTCACAAATACATCAAAAGATTCAAATTGTCCAGGCATGTGATAGCATCTGCTTGTTAAACTATTTCACAGGCAATTTCAGCTTCATTACCTGCACAAAATCAGAAAACGTCAGGCAAAATAAACATTGTAGACAAACCATATTAGAAGTTTATTAAACCGAACATAATTCTGTTTCTGACTATATATCTTTTCCAGAAGCTGACTAATAGAACATGTATATCTGGATGACATTTATTTATGAGTACAATCATAATGGAACAAAAACAGTTTACACTAAGAATTATTGCTAGCAGTTCATCCAGATTCTGGTTGAACTAAGAGAAATATTGCTACAAAGAAACAACATTATACATAAATGTTCAATCATTAAATGTCACAAGAAACGGACAATTTATACCTGAAGACAATTATCTTTTGACCATCTTTCAATGGTTAACTAATGTCAGTAAAAAATCATTAACATTAATGTCATTATTTAAAAGTACTGGGTAAAAACAGATGAAAATTAAATTTCGATCTTTCTGTGATAAAAATAAAAATAAAATGCTTTTAAATTTGTTGTTAATATTACAAGTTATTGTTTTCTGTTATTTTCTGTTATTATTACTAACAAATTTCATATTTATACATAGATATATTGCAGGTATCACAGTTTACTATGGACATATCATAATACACACATTCACTATACATTAAACACATTTTATTATAAGGAAAAAATAATAATAATCAAAATCTAATTAAAACTTACCTTTTGTATTCAAATCCATGAATTAATTGGCTTTATTTCACAATGTACTCAAAACTTAGATAATCCAACTCGAAACTAAACATTTAATAAACCATAAAATAAATTTAACCCACACAGATATCCAATTTCTTCCTTAATTCTTCATTATTATTAATATTAACAAGCCACTCCAATATCCAAACTTTGATAAATCATAATTTCACAGATAAAATTCTTCCAAAATTATAACTACACAATAAATCCTGTTTTTCACAATAACAATTAACTAACTTTTCAATTTTCGCCCTAATAAGTAAACTGAGAATGACATACTCCGTCGTATAAGATTTCAATATTATAACGTAATTTTGTAATTTGTGATCAATAAGCACATGCACAGGACTCTCCTGATAGAATGTGTACACAATCACGGTGACAGTTTGCTCTGGCTATGTACGAGACACTACGCTTATCTATAACCCTGCCACCCGCTCCACCACGCTCAATATCCAATCTATTGTAAACACTATGCACCATTAAATTAACGATCCTTTTTTGGGGGGTTGTCCTCACTATTAAAGACAAACTTTGAAGGCAAGAGTAATTTATGGAAATAAAGCGCGATGTACAAAATTTAAAAGAAAGAATAAACATGATACCATGTGCTGTATTGATAACACGATTTCTTGTATTTGTAATTCATAAATACGATAAGGTTTTCGCTATTTTAAGATGTCTACAAATTTAACCTTATCTTCTACGCTTAGGTCATAATTTGAGTTTAAATTCAACTGCTTGTTACAGCAGGCCCAATCATGAAGATATGATCATAAATGAAAAAGTTATAATTGTTAAAATCTGAATAAGATGGAAATTCTTTTTTAATTAAACTTAATATCAAATAGAACTAATCATATCAATCCTTATTTACAAAGATAACAATATAACAAAAGTATACGAACTTTTAGTAAAATAAATGTTTTTCTATATAGGAAAAAAATACAAAGTAAACCTAGATGATAGAAGTTCTGAAATGTATCGAAACATTAAGAAGACGAGTCAACATGTTGATCTTCATTTAATGAGGGTCACTTTCCTTGGGCAAAAGAATTCAATCTCATAAAAAAACATTAAAGGGAAAATTTCAATGACTTAAAAGAATACGAAAATGTGTGACCATGAACTAAGAAAGGCAATAAATTGGATTTCACCTAAAATAAAAACACCAGGCCATGAAGAAAAAACTTTACACTTTACCGTGACTGGCAATAACCATAAAATGATAAATGGAAAATTTTAATCAACAAATCTTCGCCCCCAGTGAACTGCAAGTATAACAGCTACACATGTTTGGTCAACGGATTGGCCTTAACCACAAAAATTGTCACATAAAATATGTAACCTGTCAAAATATGAAATATATAAATTGCCATAATTGGGTGTCTTATCTGTTTGAAAGAACTTTTTTCATAATCAAAATTATGATCTTTGTTTCAGCATGACACAAATGAAATTATACATGACATAAAAATTCCAAGCCAGGTTCAAATCAGTATCTCTTACATATGAGTCAACATGCTATTTCCTCTGTCAATACAATGACAAATACTGACCAACACTGGCAATACTGCCCTTGAAATGTTATCTGAATTTTATTTTATTTGCCTTAACCGGATATTAAACTGACACCATGAGCAAATAATGGTTTCCACAGCAACCGGTCATGAAATAAATGAATGGCAACAGAACACCTAATTTGTGCCCTACATGGTTGTACTTTTTCTAGTTTACAATGTAGAACCTTAATCGTTTTCCTCAAATACACCATTTATCAATTTTCAAAGCTATTATATTATACAGTCTACCAGAAATTTGAGTAGTCAAAGTTAAGAAATTTTATTTTATTCTGTAATTTCATGTTTATCATGAGAAGTACTTTAATTTCTAAAATTTACCAGCTCTTAACATATCTATTACTGATATTCGGTTAGGAGATACTAGTACTCTGAAATATGCACTGAGACTAACGCCCATTTACAAGTTAAAACCACACATTCTTAAAACTTTATGGGAACCATCCCAGGAGTGCTTTTTCATCTTGAATAGTATCTAAACTAATGCTTGAACTCTCTCAACATGTAACCCATCTTTCAGCATGCAAACTATGGCATGAACTCTCTCAGCATGTAAACTGTGGCATGACTTTTCTCATCATATGAAATGTAAAACAAACACCTATCATGTGATTGTAGCATTAACTCTTTAATCATGTGAATAATGTGGCATGAACTCTCTTCAAGTAAATTGAGGCATGAACTCTCTCAGCATGTGAACTATGGCAAGAACTCTCTCAGCATGTGAATTGCTGTATGAACTCTCTCATCAAGTGAATTCTGGCATAAACTCTCTCACCACGTACACTGTGGCATAAACTCCTCTCTCATCAAGTGAATTGTGGCATGAACTCTATCAGAATGTAAACTGTGGCAGGAACTCTCTCATCATGTAAACTGTGGCATGAACTCTCTCAGCATATGAACTGTGGCGTGAACTCTTTCAGCATGTGAATTGTGGCATGAACTCTCTTGGCATGTGAATTGTGGCATGATTTCTCTCAGCATATGAACTGTGACATTAACTCTCTCAGCATATCAATTGTGGCATGAACTCTTTCAGCATGTGAATTGTGGCATCATTACTCTCAGAATATGAACTGTTGCTGCACTCTCTCAGCATGTGAACTAGTGTAGCATGAACTCTCTCAGCTCTCTCAGCATGTTAAGTTAATGCATTAGCTATCTCAAAATGCAAACTGTTCTCCTTGACATTTACTTTGCCTATTATCTTCATGAAATATGTCTGTAAGGACCTGAAAATACAGAAAGTGTTTGACATTGTTTTGGAAAGGCGAAGGACGATAAGCATAAAATAAAACTTTTAATGTAAATTTGTCTCATGTTGCCCTTCCTAAACGGGGTTTTCAAATATGAGTGGCATATATAATCCCACCACAAAGCCATTGATCATTACCTTGAATGGTGAAACTCAATGCAAATGTTTTAAATGGGAGAGAAATCACCCTTTTAACAAGTTGGGTTTGAAAATTACAGGTTTTCACAGCTAACTTTAAATTTTCTTGATAGATGTGTCAAAGATTTCAGTTTAGAAAGATAGCAAGTGAATAGAAATGCCAAATGTGGTCATTATGCGGTAGAATATAAATAATACATCTCTCAAAAGAAATATAAATCTTTGACTTAATGCGCATCTCAGTTTCACTTGACCTCATTTTACATATAAAGTCGAGGACAGTTTATAATCATCTGCTTGTCTTTTTGTTTGATTGAAAGGGCGACAGGGCATCCTGCAGCCAGCAGATACTTTTGAATTTACGTATTTGGACATCGTTGAAGCAAATTGATGAATCATTGCATAAGAAATGCAGTGGAATCTTTAATTGAAATTATATTCATAGAGGCAGTGATAAAAAAATAAGCAAAGGTATAAAACTACATGCACTTTGATACCATACTGAACATAGTATTAATTATCACAAAAAAAAGACATCAGTTAAATAATTGGAAATATTTCACAAATACTCCCAACAAAGCATCTTGGCAGTCCCTGTTGCTCAATGTCAACAAAAGGCCGACTCAACAGACAGTCCAACTGGGTACCCTGCCAAAATGAAGGGATCTAACACAAAACCGGCTGAAAAAGTGCACCTTACTTGTAAACAAACTCTGATATTAACAATGGCTATCTCTTTTTGCAAACATTCAGAATACCTCTGAACTTTGATCTTAAATCATTAGATCAATATTGATTATAGAAGCCTGGATGAATTTATCTAATGTCATGAATCAATTGAATAGATTTAAAAATCTGTGAAAAGTCAATGTTATTAAAAAGAATTTAAAAAGTTTCCCCAGATAAATATCTGTTTATGATTAATTATTGCACATCCAGACCCACTGATAGCTCATACGTCATTTAGTTTCAAACCCAGGCCAAATTACATTATAAAAAATAAATATATCATCTCATTTTAAGTCCATGAAAACTTGTCATTTATGTATATGATAAAAAAATAAGTACAAAAACAAACAAAAATAGAGATAGTAAATTTAGTGTGCAGACATTTTTTATATAATGCATGGTCATGTTTTATGACATCATCTTCTTAATTATGGGACGTCATTTCAGTCTTCGTTGTTAACCACCAGCCCAAAGCCCAGAGCTAGGGATTTTGTCTTCGGGCTAGCAGAAAAACCTCGACAGTAGCCAGATCAGGCTAGTGCTTTTTAAATAACAGTATTGACTAAAATCTACTTCTAAACAAATAACTAATAAAAATCTAATCATTTTGTCCGAAAAATGACTTCAGAATTGTGAGTTATTTATCATTTTTGCACAATACAATGATGTCATGACAGCTTGTGCACATCACCTGAATCACTACAACGCTTATTTAACCCTTAAGCTGATGATGGCGATTTTAAAGGTTGCAAACAGCTTGGAACCAGACCAGACACTGAGTAACTCGGCGCCTGGTCAGGTTCCAAGTTGTTTGCCACTCAGTCAGTATATCCCCAAAGTTTTAAGTAAATTGAAAGAAATTTAGAATAAACCAGACGACATTTTTAAGCAGACGACAATTTACCCAGCATGCAAAGGGTTAATTGTAATAGAAGTAACTCTAAAGGATTTTTTTTCTTTTTCGATGCTACCTGTGAAAAAAACATGGGTTAATGTTTAAGTGTGTTACTACTCATTTGATACCCAAACCATGCTCTGTTAACCTGTATATCACTCAAGAATGTAAAACATATTTCTTAAGTAACAAATTCACAAGTTCAAAGTGATGCATAATCTTCAAATGGAAATTGCTTTCCTACCCGAATAAGAATTTAGCATAAAAGTCTTCAATAGGAACCTTTCTAATTAAAGGTCTGCTCTGATTATGAAGCTACAGCCAATTACTGATCAAAATGAAAATACCTGACACAAAATCAATTAATAAATGTTGTGGTACACAAAAAATATGCAAGCAACTCAATGCAAGGGTGAATTGTAAACAGAAATTTAGAAAAGCACTCTTTATTCTTGGTAGCACAGCAGTCAATAATATTGACGCCAAATCACTTCCATGTTCTGTTTACTCCAATAATAATATTAATTACTACAATGAGGACGAATCAGGGATTAACTGTTTGTTGAGGAAAAGCCAGCTGTTTCAAGTCAAACAAAAATATAAGAACCATTCAAAGAGGTGAATAAAAAAAACCCACTAAGGTAGGGTCCTTTCCACTGAATGCAGCTACAATTCTTTTAATCAAGTAAGTCTATACATTCAAAATTTTGAGGGTAATAACTTATACAATACCATGAGGTCATGAGACTCCATCCACCAGAGTCCAGCAGATTGAACCCAACTTAGGATCTTGTGGTCTGCATCCAGGAATTTACCTGAAAATCAGACAAACTACAGGTAACAAAGATGAAAATTGGTTAAGGTGGTCAAATGGATGTAAACTTACACAGACATGTTTGTCAAATGAACAAAAATAAATAAAAGGAAAACAAGAGCACTAAAGTGGCTGGGAGTTTTGAGTCAAAAAGCCACATAACTCAACACTGATTAAAGCCCCCGTTATGCGCCCTTCTGCCCATGTATCACTGTGACTTATAATACTGTCATGAGTTCAATGATTGTGTTTTAACTAAACTTCATGCGATTTCCTTATTTGTTTAGAAGAACACATGCCCAGATAGATGCACTAGGGGGTCTTTTTGTGGATATTATGTCTAATTCTGAGATTTCAACAATGGTTAACCAGACTGAAAACTGGTCTAGATGCAGCTTATTCCACTGTTTAAACGCCATATCACTCTAAATATAAGATATACAAGTAAAGAATCAACTGTTACATGGTTTCTAAACTTTTTTTTAATGATTTTATTTTGTGCAAGACTGCTGATTACATCTTTTTTTTAAAGATTGAACTTAAAAAAATACTCAAACTTTAGAAAATGTTGTTGACTAAATCAATGAATATATTCAGTTTCAAGTCTTTGAGACAAACAAATGGTAGAGAAAGGTCAGAATCTTAAGTTGAGCTACTTTCCATTGAACAGTACTTCTTTGATAAATAATTCAAAAGCACTTAAGACATTATACTGACTGGAGCCATTCCTGTAATACTGGGCTTCACCAACATGCATTAATTGACTTTTGACACTTTATTAGCATATATAGATGACATACGATAGGATAACAGTGCTCAAAAGAACTAAGAAGTTTGTTTAAGTATTAACCTGTTAACTAACTCCCCTATGGTGATTTTTGGACAATTGAAATGTTTGGGGCGCAAAAACATCCATTCTTTGTACTTGTATATATGTCATATTTATAACACCCTGGTATGTGAAACACAAGAACTTAAGTGAAACAGATTTTTTAATCAATTGCTTTTATTTCCTTTTTGCTGTTAAGCGAGTAAAAAACCTCCAGCAAATATTTTTGTTAATTTCATAAAATTACCTGTTTCGTACCTGTACGCTGTTAACAAATGGCAAACAATACAGATAATAAAAAACAAAAAAGTTGTGAGTCAGTGTCAACATTACCCTGGACCCAGAATCATAGAAAATACCCAGGAATACCTGGTTTGAGGTAGCACACCCCTCCCCGAATGAAATCCTCCACTTTAAACTCTTTAATTCTTATACTTTAGCCTACGTTGTTAATTAAAGCACAGGACTACAAATCTTTTGAGGGTTTCAAGGTACAGGATGTATTCATCCAGAAGCACATTTTTTTTTTCTTTGTTTTCATTAGCTATCATTTTTTACAGAAGTTCATATTGTATTTACATTAACAAGAGCGCCAACTGTCAAAAAATATGCACGCCCTAAAATTTAGGAAACCAAGTTTGGTTATATTAGTGGTGATACATATATGTTTAGCCAAATTTAGAGAGCGGACAATGTCAATTCAGTTTTTACCAATTAAAGAGTCATAACTCCAGATTGACAGAGGCGACATGGCTGGTTATCAAACCTGAAAGAGTTATTCAATTCATATCTCTCTGACCAAATTTGGTGATGATTGGACGAAGGCTTCTGAAATTATTGTTGGACAAGACCAATTTTAGGTCATTTCTATAATTGAAGAACAATAACATAGTTTGAAATGATGCCAATCAAGGTCTCTTTGCCTTAGAACCTTTCTTTTTTAAGGAGGAATGATATACTGTACAGTGACAAGAATTTAATTATTATAGCTGCAGATTTATCGTTTTGACAACTTTTTTAGCTTTTGTCTTAGAATGAGCCAATTTTGGCATAAACGTCTGGAACCAGTGATACAAGACTGCTGACAAAAGATCCGATCTCAGTTTATCTCATGATATGTACATTCGAAAATTGATGTTTCATGGCTGAAGTGTTTAAAAAACGCTTTACGAAAAATGCAATTTTCAGGCATTTTACCAACCAATTACTAATAAGATCTGTTTTGTTGTGCGTTGTCTAATATGACTGAATTGAAGGCATTGATGCCAAAATCAGCTGATTCTGAGACAAAATAGAACTGATAATCTGTGAGAGTGCAACTTTAAACAAAAAGAGGATAAAAAACAATTACAGAGTCACAGTTTTATGCTTGACATGGAATATATTACACAATGCCATTATTGTTTAAGTCTAAAGTATAAATTTAGAGACAAAAAGGTAAAATAATATACAAGCCGATTCCGTTTTACAAATTAACAAAGAATGAAGATGTGTACATGGAGGTCTTATCACAAAGCTAACATTAGGGTATTATATGTTTTTGAAAATCACTGTTCATCTAATACCTTGTAAATGCCGTTTACATGTTTACCAATCCTTATCCATTCTTGTATCCTACAATGGATTAGGATCAATGATAAATCACAGGTTTATATCAATAAGGCAAACAGATCGATAAACCTGACTCGCTGAATTGAGCACTAACACGGACCCTTGATCCTATCTACCGAAGATAACTCAGGAATTCTCAGGCTTTATTAAGAATCTGTCATACTGATCAGTTTTAAAATACTTGTTACATTTCAGGTAAAATCAAATAAGAGCAATATTATGCTAAATAATTTAACAAATGATGTACCGTGTTCTCAATAAGAACTGCATGGTTGCCAGTTTAAAGCTAGGACCACTTTAAACTAAACTTTGGCCTGTAAACATTTTTTCAACAATAACACAACAAATGCATGTGAAATTTACATAATTTTATGACGCTTATACAAGATAAACCTGCCATTCGCTTATAAATGACACCAGTCCGAATCTCTGATTTTGAGTAGAAATAAAATCTGATAATAATAAAGAAGTTTTATTCAAACAGTCGCACAGAAAATTCACATGTTCATACAGTTTGAAAGTAAAATGTTTACTTTCCATGTAGAAATTGAACTTAAAAGTTTCATTCTCCTATGTTTTGCTTATAATAAGACAATGTTTTTATGCATTCAAGTTCATTTATTGTTCACAATACCCAAGAGGTTTTGCTACTTTTTTTCAATATATTTTTATATAAGCTGTATCCAGTCTCCTCCCTGTGTGATCGGAATGGGAGTACACATCTTATAGACCACTGTGTGATCAAAAGGGGATTACAGTGATCAAAGGGAATTACACACCATATAGACCACAGTGTGATTGGAAGGGCATTATACACCATATAGACCTCTGTGTGATCAGAAGGGGATTACACAACATATAGACCACTGTGTGATTGGAAGGGGATTACACCATACAGACCACTGTGTGATTGGAAGGGGATTACACACCATATAGACCACAGTGTGATCGGAAGGGGAGGTGTGTAGACCACTGTGTGATCGGAAGGGGATTACACACCATGTAGACCACTGTGTGATCGGAAGGGGATTACACACCATATAGACCACTGTGTGATCAGAAGGGGATTACACATCATATAGACCACTGTGTGATCAGAAGGGGATTACACAACATATAGACCACTGTGTGATTGGAAGGGGTCATCACACATCATATAGACCACAGTGTAATCGGAAGGGGATTACACACCATACAGACCACTGTGTGATCGGAAGAGGATTACACCATATAGACCACTGTGTGATCGGAAGGGTATTACACACCATATAGACCACTGTGTGATCAGAAGGGGATTACACCATACAGACCACTGTGTGATTGGAAGGGAATTACACACCATACAGACCACAGTGATAGGAAGGGGATTACACACCATATCGACCCAACAGTTTTTAACTGGTTAAATTTGGTTTAAATGTACACAAAACAACGAAGGTTGACAGTGGATGAAGATCCAGATAGTGTCAACATAAAATACCATCTTTCAAAATAATTGAGTATTTCAATATTAAAGGAATTACATTTCTTTTTACAATTCAAATGACAAATAGTAAAATTATTTAATGTTTTACGAGTACAACGTTTTCAGTGGTTGCGCTAATGTCATGTGTTTGCCGCTCTGTTTCAGTTACTGTGAGTCAGTGGCGTACCAAGGCTTTCTCCAATACCCCTGACTAAAAGAATTTAGATTCCCCTCGAAATGGCAAGTACTAACAATAATGAAGCTGGATTTCTGCCAGGATTTTCCGAAGGCTTGTCGGGACTCAGGGTATCAGAGGGGTGTGTCCTCCCAACGCCAAGGTTTTTTTTTTAAATTGTAGTGCAAATTCCTAGCTTAACTTACCAAATATATAGTCCAACTATAAAATTGTCGTTTTTCATATATGTTTTTGTATTCCTGAAAGTTTTTTACTGAATAATTGCACATGGTAGTGAGCATACATGTGATAACGTCCCGGACGTCCGGGATTATCCCGGAAATCGTATCTCTGTCATGGAGTCATGGAGGGTGCATGTTTGTCCGGAAAGTCATAAAAAAAAATAATCTCAGAATCGATTATCTTAATTTTACCAATGTAAGTCAGCTATTTTGCCTGTCCGGGACACTGGTCGTAAAACACCTGTTGACACTAATCCGTTAATTGGTACGTGTGTCGTCGAGGTCATCGTCATCGTTAATCACCCGATAATTGATCTATTGGCCTATTGTTGTGCTTAACAAGTCAAAGGGGGTTCTTGTATACAAATTCATTGCTTTCATATGGATTTGTTTGGTCTTATGAATGATAGCTTTTAATTGATGAATTGATATTTTTCACACATTTTACCGACAAATGAGCATGAAGGTAAGTTCAAAGAAAATTACAAAATGAGTAAAAAACAAAATTAAAATACGGAAAACATCCCATATTCCATTCAAATTTCAAAGTCGATACGTCGTTATACTTTAAAGTTTAAACAACTTACGCGTCCATAAGGCATTTTAGTGTTTTGAACTTTTTTTCGAACTATCTTTGTGTATATTATTCATATCTTGGATTATCATTAGGAAAACAGGTGCCTGTATAGTTGTTTATTTCCTGTTTTGATGAAACCGAAAGTAGACTGCATATCCTCCTGGTTAGCACTTCATTTAAAGCCTGGGAAAATATCTGGTGGTTTTATTTTTTCAAGAAAATGCAGAAAAAAAAAAACCATGTCAAATAAAAAATACGTCTTGGCAGTCAAAATAGATACATTTTCCTGGACATTAAAAACGCCTAAAATAGCTCCAGATATGCTCTAGAATGCACCACAGACGTTCCCCATTTAAAAAAAATTCAGGGGGGGGCATGCCCCCGGACCCCCCTAGTGTGCATTGACATTACGACGAGTGTCCCCGAATCGACCCAAGAAATTATCACATGTATGGTAGTGAGAAGAAATATTTATATTGACACTGTTGATTTACCAAGTTTAATGTGAAAAACACAACCTCCCTGCAGTCTGCCGTCCATGTTCATAAAAAGGGTGGAGATCACATGAAGATGGGAGATGGATGATGATGCTTCAAGTGAAATGTGACATGTATGCCTTCTGGCAATCAGCTCCAACCGTTATGATATAAGCTAAGCACGTGATTATAAAGCCGACACGCCTGCTTGCTATTGGTCAACTATTAGAAAAGAGTCAATTGTGTATTGTCAATATTGATAATTGTTTTGATAAGGCTCAACGCTGTGGGGATTTAGGCATGTCAGTGCAATTAAGGCTTGTCGGTTATGAGTATCGCCGGGGAAAAGGTGCGTCGGGCTAAACAACTGGCAGAAACCCTATCCGACCACTTTATGGAGTATCCTACATATATACATGATACTTTACACTGTCGTAAAATTACTAAGTGAAATCACATTCTGAGTGGTTGAATACTTACTTTATATCTGTTATCAGACTCAGTAAAAGTCCTACGGCAGGGGATACTGATCTCACTCTCACCCTATATATTACATAACACGTACACTAAGACCAAAATAAAGAAATAACTTAACACCTCCATCTTTTCAACACCTCCATCAAGTGTACAGGCAAACAGTTGAAAATGCTTCAAATATGCCACTGAGTGACTGTCAGTTCTTTAATAATGCTAATAGTGTTTGATTTTTTCCAAAATAAGAGAATATTATTTCTTTACATATGCAGTAATTCTCTCCAAACTCCTATCACTATACAGTAGAAAGAGAAAAGTAAAATCGCTTGTACATGTATGGCCATCTTTGGTCTGCACTTGTTCATTTTGGCGTATTCTTATCATATTTTTCCTCAAATAAATTTTTGAATAAAAAAGGTCACTTTGACAGTTTTATTGCGCTAGTTCAACGTGCTAAATTAATCTAAATATTTTTGGTTCGAATGTTAAGAGTACGAATCGAAGTAAATTGCAAGGTTGAAAACTTCCCTTACTTTCGCTTTACCACGGTTTTATAGGTCCGTACAGCTTTACTGGTGCACGTACTTAACGTTTAAATGTGAAAATCAACAGTTGGGAGGAAATAGTTCTATTCTGATAGTTGCCAGTTACCTTTACCTTAGCGTAAAAGGACAAAATCCAGGAATTGATAAATCAAATGTTCAGCGCCTTTTGTTTGCGCACGTGACCAAACACCTGTCAATATTAACAGGTACCGTCAAAACGGTAAGCGATTCAATTCAAATGTGCTTAGAAGACGGACAGCATTTACTCCCCCTAGCGTTGGTGCATCATTAAATCATCTACTTAGTGGGGCATATAAATGAGAATGACCGAGAAAGTGATTGAATAACATTGTATTGTTATAAGGAAAATATTGAGCATGTTTATATACGTATATGCTCAAGACGTAGTCGCACATGTAAATTAAGCAACTGTATTTAAATGGTTCTGTAATAATTTACGGTCACTCACGGCTCATTGAATTTTTGAAAATGTTGCCGTTGAGTTCAACCACTGGTGACAGGGAGACGTTTTAATTGATGAAAAAGACACAATTCCAGTGATTAGGATGCAAACTTTATTAATATATTTCAGTTCAATGCGAACATATACCGGCGTTTAGTAGCACTAACTACTGATCACAAGCTCCATCGCTGGCTTTCTCCACTCCCCTGAAAGAAAAACAATGACTGATTACATCAACAGCTCGTAAATTGTATACGTATGACCCTCAGTATTTACATAAATAATAGACATCACATTGCTTCGTTATTATAATATGCACCACTAAGTAACAATTTAAATAATTAAACAAACTAAGCAGAAATACTGAATTACATATGCATGGAAGAACTAATCATGAAATAACAGCTTTCATCACACAAAAAAAATCATATATTGTAAAGAATTAATGACTACTGAGTATTCTTCATAACTTGAGCGTGATATAAACTAAATTACATTTGATACTTACTTGCAGTCCAGCCTGCACTCGTTGCCATAGGTGACCCCGTCCTTGCCGCAAACGGGGTCATAATTCAGTGTGCAAATGCATGATGGGCACGGGCCGTCAGACTTTTTTTGTGTATTTCTGAAAATAAGAATTATAAGGCCATCATGTGAATGTTTTCTGTGTCCTAACTGGCGCCAAGTAATGCACCGATTCGATCATTTTTTACCCTCGAAGTAGGTGCACGCTGGTAGTTAGTCCGAATTGGGCAGCCGCGAATGGAAACGAATGATGTATTCAAGTAAATAGAGGCCGCTTACCTCACGTATACGTAATTAAAAATTAACGACCCCTTTCAAATAATATATGTTGTTTTGCCATGAAGATTCTTAGATGGAGAACGCTGTATATATTATCCCATATCACATGAGGTCAAACTAAGTCAAATGCAGTTTACAAAGATGTATACATGTACATACGCGCAATTCCGTACACAATCGTTAGGATAGGTCTTGTTGTCCCTCCCACATACGGGGTCATAGTTTTTGGGACACGCGCAGGCACTCCTGCCTTGGGTAACTGTCAACACAGAAAGAAAAGTGCTTATTTAAAAAAAGAAAAAAAAAGCTTGTATATATAATACGTATGTTGCTATAAAACGTGTTATTTTGTTACATTTTTATTATAACCTGAATATTCATGGGAAAGTGTTCTTTCATAAAACAAGTTCAGTTTTCACGTACATTGAGAAATACTAACATTGAGTTCCGAGCTAATACAACAAATCGTTTTTAATTTCCCTTCATATTTTGATAAAAAATAATAGTACTGCAAAATATACTGACTATTGTACTGTTGTCGCTGCGATGTACAATTGTATTTGAAAATATAATTGAGACATAACTTTGAATCGTATTCGTCTTAAGATGATATCATGTGATTACATTTGTATGCCTACTAAACGCCAGCTCCGCCACATATCGGTGGTGCAAAGAAAATGAGCTGTCCAAACTTCCGTGGTGCAGCTTTGCCTTTTTGTTTATTTATTCACACATAAGTATGACGTATGACTTATATTTCATCTGATATTTTTTATTAAATGGACATACATAATGTATTTCCGAAAATCGGAGAATGTAGTACCGTGTAAGATCACTTTTACTACATATTGGCTACAATTCCGTTTTTATGCAGTACGATTTGTGGTGCCAGGAGCTTTTCTCCTGATACTGACTTGTTCATATTTTGATATCTGCTAGCATTTCAGCTACATTTCGGTGCATAGACAAACCATACATAACATTCTGGCGCATGAGAGTAGTACTGTTATGTACAGTTTTATGGCATCGTAGCCAACCTGTAGAAAAATGTGTTCTTACTCGGAAGTAGGCATAACTTGTTTCATTGCCAAGCTATTTCCTGGAATTTCGTTTCCGTTCAAGGTTAGAATCACTCAGGCACTAAAATATTGTCCATTTTATGTTTATCTAAACATATAAACATGCTTTCAGGCTATCATATAAGGGGTTGTTTATATGCGTATGCATATATGTGTTGTTATTCGTGTTTACTTTGTTGTATATTTGCATTTTTACATTGTATATATACGTTCATTCGCATTATTTGATACACTATTTTGCTCTCCAAACTTTGGAGGAAATACAGTTATACCTGTCCATCTATACACTAATAAAATTTAACATCTATGTCAAACATGTCAGACATGCGCTAAAGGTTTGTATTATTGCTTCATGTTATAGTTCTAAGCCAGTAATCAGCAGAAGCTAGCCGGCATAATATGTTATATTATAAGGAGATCTCTTATTTAAATTTGTAATTAATTTAATAGCAATGCAGTGTATTTGCAATGTATCACAACTAATATTTCTTTTTCGAGCATTGTTACACAACCTGTTGTGCCTTCTACTTATTATAATTATACATATTTGTAACAGTATGTTCCATTGTATATTCATGTTAATATTGTGTTTTTTTCCTCATATGCCGTATGGTTTATTGGATTTGAAATAAATTATATATTTCAGATTTCTACAATAACATGTAATTAAATGAATACAAAAACACATACCCGCCAAAACCGCAGCAACAATAACGCACAGTACAAGGACCTTCATTGTTTCTGGAATAAAAGCAAACATTGAAACATAAGTTTGTGAAAAAAGTTCAACTGATATCAAAGATATTACTCTGAGGTTCAACCGTTCAAACAATATACCATTCAATTGCAAATTTTCCACATAGTATTTACACATAAAAAAATATAATAAAATCTCATCTTACCAGTGGATGTCAAATGGGAAGCAGCAACGATGTCGGCTGATGAAGTTCTTAATCCTGATCACCCCTTTTTATAGGATTTATAGTACATACGTGTACACATATAATTCACAGCGGTGACACGTCTAAGCATCCATCTCTATCAGCCTAAAGCGCATGAACCGTTGGGGAAATGCAGTATGGAATAGACAAAAATATATAAAAAACAAAACGAAACAAAATAGACAGGTTAAATATGTAACATGTGTTAAATCTTTGACATTGATATAGAATTAGCTTTGGCCGCACATTCAATTTGATCCCATAATGTCTTTGACCATCTGTGAATAAAAACTTGCTAAGTTGCAATGAACGAGATTTTACTTTATCATTGCTTTCGTTTCATGGCCCTATCAGTTACAATAGTGATTAGAAAACATGTACGAAAGGGATTTGAGATCCTGCACAGTTGGAAAAACGTCGCTGAACGGATATTTTTTTACTTTTATGTTAGATCTTTGGATAGCATACATGTACGTATACAAAGTGTCGAAGAACCTTGCTTTTAAAACAAATAAACCTTGCTTAAAAGGAGCGATTGCATATTAAGCTAAAACAATTGAACCATATTTAATGAGCCATAAGGTACTCACAGAAATGCCAGATATGGTCATTAATGTGTAAAGGCCGAAGGCTGCACATAAAACTCGTGAACTGTCAGCGTTCAATTAAAAATGGAACTCCACGCTGACAAGCAAGGTGTGTTGACAGTTGTTGTTCGGTCACAGATTGTTCTGTTTCAGGCGTCGAGGCTACATTTGTGGACGCGTTCAGGTTCAGGTTGGTGCAATGTCTGGTGTTAAGTTTTCAACTTCATGCACTCATTCATGACCCCTTTTGGTGCAAAAGATCAGTGTCAATGGATCACTTTGGAGTATCGTTGTACTAGTTGACTCTAAGATTTTAGTAGGGGTCAGTGATTCAGTTGTACATTTAGTAATATACATGTGGATAGTACAATTTCTGCATGGCAGTGGCATTTATATGCATGTGGCAATTCGATGTACACTCGATTCCCGTTTGCTCGAACATGTTTGGCTCGGTTTTCACATGCGCTCGATTTGTTTTGTACAAAGTACCGATTTTTGTTTAGTGTTTGATTTTATTAAATACATTTAAGTTTCGCATGATCCGGTTTCGCCTGTTTCGATTTCACGGGCTCGAAGTAAAAAGGGATTCGACGAAATGCCAACGCTGTTGTTTGCATCCCAACTCTTCCTAGCATAAAGCAAGAAGGTCAACGTTGAAGTGATTGGTGGCGGTCTCACAGGCCTGTCGAAACGGAACATGCCAAGAATCACCCATTTGCGCTTTCCCAACTCTACCATGTCCTGATGCAGAGAAGGTCAAGGATAATTCGTTTGTACTTTTTGAAGACTAAAATAAAGACCACTCATATAACAAAATATCCCCAAAATACTCTGTTAAACGTTGATGTTTTTTAATCTAAATTAGAGGTTATCAACTGTTATAAAACAATTATGAAACAGTCGAGATAATGTTGTTTTATTTTTACCAACTAATTTATAAATCTTTGTATGACATGTGTAACATTTATATAATGTTATCGTTGTAATTGTTCAGTCACATCATATCTTTAATATTTTAATACATTAGTAATCTTTATATTACTAATATATGAGTATCTACTGATAGCCATTGTTTATATTGATTCCCACCAAGACCGGATGAGGTTGATTTAAATATAATTGATAATGTCATGTACAGACAATAAACGAGACAAAAAACAAAGAATATAAAGAAGCATTTACAACGATGCATTGAATGGTGAAACAGCAATTAATGTTAAAGGTGTACACCTTAAGACAAAAACATGACAACAACGCCGCCAGGTCAAGTCTTTGCTACAGAGACAACTGTGAATTCACTACTATCAGTATCAAGAACAACAACACAAGACGTAGGAACCCTTTCAGTAAACAGTTCGGTTGTTTCGACAAAAGGAATTAGTACATCTACTGTGATTTCTGACATTTCAACAGTGCTAGGGTTGCAGAATGGGACATATAGTACTAGTGGTAATATTTTGCTCTTTTGGGTACAATAATTGTAATTAAGAATATTTTTTTCTCTTAAAATGGAACATCTTTGTTTGTACAACAATTGCTTTAAATGTTTCTGTTTGTATTATGGAAAAGTACACTTGTGTATCACAACGCTGTTAAATCTAAGTCTCACTTTTATTCCAAGGGACTCGCACAAATCGGTCGATGTCATATTATTACATTTAATACTAATTAAGTGCATGCTATAAATGTGTATTTATTATGTTCTTGAACTTGCAAATCTGTACCAATTACAGTCGATTTAAGATGAAGGTTGTTATTTATATAATTGTATTTCTCATTTTCAGACGAGGCAAGCGTTGGTGCAGGTGTAATTGTTGGAGTGGTTTTGGCGGGGCTTATCGCATTGGTCCTTGTGGGACTTGCCACTGGCTTTTTGCTTAAACGGAGAAGGTAACCAGAACTCGCTATAGATAACACACACATCGACAAACCTCTACCAGTTACTGGCAAAACATGAAAAACATAGCTTTAAGTTTTCACATAAGTAATGTCTTTGTCAAGTTCTAACGTACATATACAGGGACAACCCTAACATGATTTTATCACCTTACCCATGCAGTTACCGACGAAGAGTTGAGCATGCGTGGCACAGTAGCCTAAAAGAGCAGATGGATAAACGGGAGCGGGCATCCTGGCACGCCGGACCCGCCCAGGAACCAGGTCAGTAAGCCTTTCGTCTTGCGTGAGTCAAGTCAAGTTCGTGTACAAATACAATGTATTGGAGACGTTGTTTTTCCCATGATACATTTGTTAACAGACCATTTGTTTAGAGGTTTGTTTTCTATAAATATTGTCTTTTTTTTCGAATGACTGCGATGAGCATTGCATCTTAACTAAGTACATGTCTATTAATAGTAGTCTTTGTGCCTGATACAGCCTGTGTCATTTGTTTATATTAGAATTAGTATTATTCGTTCCGCTATCATGTTAGCATGATGCGTGTTGTTCATCAAACATTCTTTTTGTTTTGTTTTCTGTTCTCAGATATCGAGAGTGTTTCTGATGTCGAAATGCAGCCAACCCACATGTTTCCAAGCCATACCAACGAAAGTTTGAAAATGCAAGATAGAAAAGAAACAGTTTGTATAGATAAAGGGAAGTATATTATCAAGAGTCTAGATGAAAATAAACCGTCTGAAGATGACGACAACAGCGACATCGAACATGTGGGACCAGCTGGTAAACAATACACTCTAGTTCGAAAACCAAGATCAGCCAAAGAGTCAGAGAAGAAACTCGTCCACGTGAGTACAGACCTTGCTCTTGACATTCGCAAACACGCGGAAAGTCCGGAAAGTGTTTCAAATGTTGTTTCTCCTAATCCCGAGGGAGATAATGGTTTTTATGCCGTCCGCGACGTTACTAGAGATTTGGAATATGAGATTCCTGATAATGAGACGGGTCCACATGAGACATGTAGAGATGACGAGGAATATGTAGAAATGAGACATGGAGACGAAAACAATGACAGTGAAGACGATAGTATCTATACAAACGTAACGATTAAGAGAGCTAATACTCTTAATACAACCAAAGAAAACAAAGAGCATGCGAGTAATATAAGTCCTCGTCGTGCTGCAAGCGAAATGTCGAAGGTAAAGGCTCCAATACCACAGCCCCGCCGTTCAGTAAAAAGGCCTGACCCGTATGACTACCCACCAAAGCGTGACTACAGCATAGATGTGACGGACCTTGTCGACCCTGGTGAACACGGAGAAACGTCAGCAGAAAGTCACGGAGTACCGACTGATTATTATGAGCTGCAACAATACGATGAAGATGAGATTAACGAAAACCATGAAGATTATGCTGATGTAGCTGATGAAATTGAAGAACCGGGATTGTATACATACCCTGATGGAGAGGGTGGTTCTATCAATATGAGTATCGAGGAGTATGAACACGAAAACGTGTATGAGGATACGTGAACACATAGAACGTACATATAGCACCCGAAGTTAACCGTGAATGTTAATATTTTTATTGTGTTTTTGACTTCGATCATTCTGTGACTCAAATGTTTTCGGTGTCGCCTCTTCTGTTTTAACAATGCCGTATGTCATGTGCAATAATAAATCTCTAAACTTGTGTTTTACCTATACAACGAACATGCATCATGATAAAAAATGACGTTTCATATGTACTGTCAAGAGCCAAATATTTTGTCTAAAATTTTTACATGCAAAGCCTTACAAATTATTTAAACAAGAAATGATAAAAAGAGAATACATTGTAGTGTTTATTTAAAATGGATTCCATTCTGATACGATCGGTCGTGAGCGGTAATAGTTGATATCAATATCGAAAGTGTTTATGACAAATCATTGTCTAAAGCTTGAAGTTATCATAATTTTTGGCCGAAAAAACAACAACAGTTTAACTAGTACAATTTTGGAATGATACTGTAACATTTTTTTCTAAGCACAACATTACTGATGTGCGTGCCATGGCATGAGTGGACAAATCGGTCATGGAAAGTCATCCGTTACTTTAGATAAATGTGAAATTGATAAAAGAATTGTTAAAATCATGAACTTAAAATTCTTCTACACACGTTCTTAAAGTAGTTGATGGTCATCCTTGACCAATTCTACCAACGGTGAATTGATACTGCGCAATCAACCAATTATTGGTACAATGTAACCTTTAAGCCTTTGCGTTTGTTACAACTTTGTTTCGTATCATTTGGAACTCTTCAATTGTAAACAACTTGGAGACGGGTAAACACATTTCCTTTGCTAAATATTTTTGTTTGTTGTTGTTGCTTGAATAACTGTTTTGACAATTTGAGATTGCATTTTGTTTCAATGAAAAACCATAAACTCAAACACTTTTGTGGAAATACGGTAAATGTTTAGCTGTTATATGAAAAGTAGTTGGTAGTTTGTGTCAACAGAACAGAAACACACACAGTCTCAGTTGCTCGAATGTTGGAATTTGGAAATGAAATGTTATTTTTTTCAATGAATTTGTTGTAACCACGATCAAAGGCATTGTTCATCATTGTTCTTGAAGCCTTTCCTCATCAATCTTTTCTTTTTGGGCGAAGTAGGTCTTAAGCATGGCTTACAAATGGCCTCATCGCAAAAAAAAGAGTGACAAAATCACATCTGGAAAATTCAATTTTTATTTTATATTTAGATAATGTTGCTATTCATCGATCAGTCACATAATTAAGTACTGACAATTATCTTAAACATTAAATGATCACTTAAATACCAATACTTGCAGTTATTCAACAGATGAAACCTTCTCTGTATGTACTTAATTAAGAAAAGCCTAAAAAGGACACTGTCCTGGAGACAAGATTTAGTTCAGTCACAAAACCACACTAGGCAGTGCAAGTTACTTGCTTTTTACTTGAAGAGATTGCTTATTTGTCGGTATAGCAGAGTTTTGTATATATTTTGTATTATTACATTATAAAATTAGTGCAGAGTGTTTGTTTTTTTTGGTTATCCAGCAGATTCCCTAGTCCATTGGCTGTCGTAATCCTGTCAGAAAATTGTGTGTCTTAGGTCACTGGGTTACTTAAGTGTCCAGCCCTGCCATGCTCAAGAAGAATAGCAAAAAATTGACATCCACAACTCTTGTGAACTGTTTCATACGTGTACATGTATGTGTCACCTGATGCATTCTGGATTAGTTAAAACTGCTGTGTTGTTTGCCTATGAGTTTTTTGTGCAGAATTTGCCATGTTTAGATATGATCCAAATCAAAAATGATCATGGTCTTGAGAAAGGACTGAAATAAGGATTTATACCATGACCATACATGCCATATCCCCCGGCGGGGGGAAAATCACCTGGAATTTTGACCCATCCCCTGATCCCCCAACGGGGGATCCATATCCCCTGATGATGACTAAGTCCAAAAAGTATTGTAGTTTGAGTGTATTTCTGTATTTATTCTTGTATTATAAATGCAGATATTGCGCAAATTTTCGTCGCGTAAAAATCCCCTGGTGTAATATCAAAATCCCCTGGTGACATCATGCATTAAACAAACCAGCCATAGATGTCTACATGGCTATGATAAAATGCCTTGCCTGTAGAAAAGCGAATGGTAACAATGATTTTTTTATATATATATTGAACTTTTGATAAAGAGCTCTGAAAAGTTTGCATGGACTACAAAACCATTGAAGCGGTTAGACAACAGATGCAGAGTTTCAGATTAGATGTGTATTTGCCTAAATTTACAATTAAAATCATAGAAAATGCAATTGTCTTAAATATTGATAAGTAATAAAGCACAAGAAAAGGCAGAATACACAATTAATGGAAAAGGGAAGCGAAATGAATTAAAATGAGAATTAAGAACTAATTTCGTCTAATTCTGTGAACTCAATTTGGTCAATTTACCAAAAATAGATAATGGTTTCCATAATTGGCCAATCTTTTCCGAAAGCAATTTGGAAATAATCAAAGACTTTGGGGTTTGACTAAAGATGCTTTCACGTTGATAAAGAAGTATTACTTACATAAAACAGACATTTTTGTGTACAGTGCATTGAATCTTACTAACTGATGTATAACATCTCTTACGACATATGTATCTTTTGCATGTTTCAAATCAAAATTTACTAGGGTTGTCTACCATGTAAATCCCAGTAAGTGTATAGAATAGGTAGGTATATTAGCCAGAATAGAGAGAGCCTGTCCTGCATAGCTAGATGGGTTCAAGTAATTTCCCTCTTTTGGCAATACCAGAAAGAAAAACATGCATTTTGGAACACATCATTAAAATCTGCTTAAGTTTGCATAATTATCTAACTCTTTTATTTTAAACCACATACATCATGTCTAGAATATCAAGAAAATATGTTCTGATACTTATTATTTCCATCCATGTGTTTGTATTTTCATGTTCTGTGTTTCTACAGATGGATCATTAGAACTAACATAGAAAGGCAGAATGAACATTGACCTGTGTGGGCGTATACGCCCAAGCCTAAAGGCAGAGGGGGCGGAGAATCTCGTTATCGAGGGACAGAGGCTTGCTGCACACCCACGGGGACCATATCTGAAGTATGTGTTTAGATATGTTTGTAAATGAATATAGTGTGGTCATCACAGTCATTAAAAGAAGCATTAGAAATTAGAATTTGGATCATCAAAACTGAATTAATCCTTTATATATTTAATCTTACAGCAAATACAGGTATTAAAAACTAGGCTTTTTGTTCGGCATCTTGGTAATTATTTTTATTTTAGACTGCTGATATAGGTTTTGATAAATTGTAGTCTAAACTGTCTCTTTCTAAACTCTGAAAGTTAAAAAATATTATGAAGGAGTGTGAATTCAACTCTTTTGAGCATTAGAACACAAGCGTCTTTGTTGTGTGGCTTATATTTCTTAAAACAGGCATTGTAAACAAAAAAAAATAATCAGCTAACGCGCCTCTTGTTTCAGCTTCAAGACACTTCATCGTCAAGATGGCACAAACACAGATGTATTCCGCAGCTCTATGGATGATCTGTTGGATTTTTTTCTGGCGGGTTTCAATGTGTCTCTGTTTGTGATGGGGGAGAGCGGATCAGGCAAGACATACACGCTCACAGGGGAGGGAACCAAGCGGGCGGGGATTGTGCCCATGTTGTTTGATACTCTCTTTTCCAGGCTTCACGGAGGTAGGATTTGGTTGCTGTGTATGTTTTGTTGTGTTATAAGTAAATATTGGTTGACAAAATGACAGAGACAGAGTAGAACCTTGTAAGTGAATATTGTTTTATCCTGCAAGTTTATTACCATATTGTTTTCTCATTGATGTTGCTTGCAGTGTTTTTTTTAATTTGACCTTAATATCTTCTACCAAAACAGTAATGTGCGTTTTCTATTCAATGGCTGGGTACTAGAATATAGTAGGAATCTTTGTCTTACTGTGATTGACAGATGGCGTATTAAAATCAGTAAGATGAAGTTGAACTATAACATGTTGATAACAGTAATTGAAATTAACAATTCTGGGTGTTGTAATATGTTTACCTATTCGGGCTTGTTGGTTATAATCTTATAAATTATTATAGTATAAAAACATATAGTATTAGGGCTTGTTTAAAAAAATCTCAATTTCAATGACTGTGATATTTAGGTTACTGCCATAAAAACAACGCTTTTATGACTTCCAGAGCGGTTCATGGCAGACACACGTGTGAAGCGTCAGAACCCGATGGTCTCCTTGGAGATGTTTGAAATCTATAACGAGCTTATCAAGGACCTGATGCAGGTTCCAGGGGGCTCCAGTCAGTACCTTGAGCTAGGAGACACTGCCGAGAAGGGTACCTATGTGAAGGTATACAATTTATCAGTTTTGTTGATGAAAAATGCCTCAAAGCTGTTGCTGCAATACTGGCATGCAATGAGAATTTGTGTAGCTGTTAGATTTTAAGGTCACAATGACTTAATTAAATAAATGGGTGTATTCTGACTTACACTTATAATCCAGAGATTACAGGTGGTAATAAAATAATTTCTTTGATGTTAATTGAGCAGATTTGAAGTTTGGAACGAAATAGAAACTAAATTATCTTTTTTACGACTATTCGCTCATAGTATGATCAAAAGTAAGACACTTGGATCTTCTTCCTAAAATGTAGCTATTTATATGTACATGTATAGAGTATTTTAACTATTTTGGAGTTATTCAGTAAATGACAGAAAACAGATCTTTGTGTAAATCAAATCACCTGTGATTTTTCCAGAATGCTGCATCCATTTCCATCAAGGAAGCCCAGGATGGGTCCACGCAGTTTCGCCAGGGACTTTCCCGCCGCACAGAGCAGACAACAGATTACGGTCCGGCCCAGAACAATGCGGCCACTGTTCTACATATTGACCTCCAGATGGTAGGTTTAACTTTCTGTACTGTGTATGGCACTGTATTAGGCTAGATTGTTGGTATATGTCAGGTGAATGGGAGCTCGAACTGACTCAAAGGCACACCTGGAAGCCAATACTATGTTTTTCTTAGTTACTGGTTATGTACTTTGGCCAATATACACATGATTGATGCTTTTCTTGCATACCTTTAATTTTCCTTTTGTAATTTTAGTTCAATGTTGACAGTTTTTTCAAAATTATTGAATTAATTTTGTGATTATAACTCTTATATGTAACTATATAATTAATTGTACTGCACTGTATTGAAATGTTTTTTTGTTGTTTTTTCTAACATTAAAAAAAATATGTATGGTGCCAGATGAGATTTTCTAGCACAGCCAAATTTACCTGTTGGGCCTGCCCAATGTGCAAGATAATCACATGACATGTGTGGCCTTGTAGTTAATACATTTGAATAGGACCGCGTGTCAAGTACTTTGGCTTACCTTTTCAGCAACAGTCACATGTACATATAAACATAATTCTACTATGTCTGTCAAAGGGAAGATAATTAAAAATAATTATTTTCTTTCCTTGTGGTGAAGTTCCTGTATGAAAATAAATTAAGGTTGAAAATTATTTTTCTGCAGCATTGATTATGTTATTATATGGATTTTTTCTTGACTGAGAAATTAATCAAATACTTGAGCACTAACTATCAAGTAATCAATGAGAGTGATAAACTATCACTAGACATATATATATAATGTGACCCACATCATTGGTTGGGTCTCAAGATTTTTCTGGGGAAGGCCCTGATAAACTACATGAATGATCACAATTTTAAGAAACTGATTTCTTTTGAGGGTGTAAACTGTCTTAATTTTCGTTTTGTTTAAGGCAACCTTAGTGTTTACTTTGCCAGGCTATTACTAATCTGGACAAATGTGCTTCACTTGTATTTGACACAGAAAGCGCCATGTAGAGATTGTCTTTAATAGATCTTGAGTAGATAACTATGAATAATTATCGTTCATATATTTTGCCAATTTAGACTACATCTGACTATCTATATATAATTACATGGGCATGGAAGATGTTGGTTTTGTAAATGATTACTCGAAATCTTTAATGTTCATAATGTCCATCTTTATTATAGCATAATGTTCTTTTGATGTTCGTGTATATCATATCATCGATGTGTGTATACAGTCGAAACTCGATGGCTCGATATTTTAGGGACCGGCCAAAATACTTTGAGCCTCGAAAATATCGAGCCAAGCGGGATTGCTTACAGAATGTTCTTTTTTTATTTGTTACAAAAAGTCTTCTTTACCTCGTTTGTAATTGGCTACGCTATCTCCGCAAGAGAAGAGTATTTATTTGACATAGTTATGCATCGTAAAGTTTGTAACATGACTTATTTTATACATAGAAAATATCATTTTATTTTTTTATTTATTATAAAAATACATTTAATGCGAAAACAACAAACAAGCAATTGTAAACAGTGGGTAACACAAACATAGCTTATAAGTTAAATCAAAATGCATAGAAATTTATAGATGGATAATAATTAGAGACAGAACTTAAAGTGATGGCATGTTTATTCAAACTTTTAAACCATTTAAATTTGATAATAATTATAATACCAGTCAAGCAATTTTAATCGATTAGCGCCTTGTGCTAAATGAAGCCAAGCAAAGAAATCAAGGTGTGAGATTCTTAACTGAACCCGCGAAAATGACATCGACCCAAGCAAACAAAACAAAGTGTGAAATTCTTTTTTGGGATCGCAAAAACGACTTCGAGCATGGAGAAATATTGACCCTCAAGAATTACTTCATTCGAAAGTTCTTTTGTTTTACAAAAGTCATTGTTCTTTGTTAATCAATATAACAGTTTGTTATTATGAACAGTATACTGCTAACTGCATTGTTCTGGTAAGGTAGTATACATACTAAACACAAATATTAATTAATTAGGTGGAAAACAGTTAAATCTTAGGATTTCATTAAGCTAAAAGTAAGTATCTACTTTGTATTGATGGAAAAAGGTTGGATTTTGATCAAACACTCAAGACTTGCTCTACCAAAGTAGAATAAGTATGTATTGCATTTATGTACTGTCAATATGTGTTATTTACATTTTCTCTTTTGAAAATCTCTATATTGTTGTATATACAAATGCATTTGAAAGCTTTTATTGTAGAAGTGGTTGTTCAAGTATTTGTTCACTTCATGATTGCATTAAGATAGGAACCTTGGTTAATAATCATAGATGTACATGAGCTCACTTTTGTCTCCTAGTCTTATTATAACTACGTCCTAAGTTTCACAGAAATTTCATTGTACTTGATAAGTCAATTAATGCAAACATCATGTTATGTTCTCAAGGTCCCTGTTAAGAATTAATTACTTTTTTGGTATAAGCATATGTATTACTTCATTATTCAAAATTGTGGGAACTTGTGATAACTTTATAGGTTTAATATTCTTTGAAATAGTAGCATTTTGCTTTATAAATGAATAAAGATTAGGAGAAGCCATAAGGTATATATATTAAATGATGTTACAAGTTGTTGAAAGTTTTATATGTATTGTATTATATTAAAATGGTTACAGTTACATGTTCTCTGAGGGTGACAAAATATTCAGTCCAACCAGAAAATCAAAAATATATTTCCATAGTGGCTTAAATGGTCTTTAGAACATCAAGTTTATCAGTTAACTTTTAAAATTGTAAAGTTACTATCACAAGAGATTTACATTCAGATCAATCACTGGGGAAAGGTATTGATTGCTCGGCTTTTCAAATTGATATGAAGTGCAGAATTTACATCACTGAATAAATTTGCCGCTCTCATGTTCGCCTTCAGTTGTTGTGCGTCAGATTCATGGGAATAGTGCAAAGGTGTTTTATAGTTCATAGATTTTGTGAATAACTTGAAATACTGGGAAATAAATATTTACTCATCAAAATGTATGTAGATTTGGTTTCATAATAAATATATGTAGCAATAATAAAAGGTAGCAAAACTTATCATTCCCATTGTACTCATATCATGGCATGTAACGCTGATACAAATACTACATAATTTATTTATTCATTGAATAGAAATCTTAAATTTGTGATATATAAAAAAGTTTGCAAATAAGAGTCAATACAAATTAAATTGTGTGAAATGGAATTGATATTTAGAAGCTGATATTTATACACACAAACAAAACCTTACTGTAACTTTTCTAATATCAAAAGAAGTATCCAGTATTGAAATACTTTTTTTTAACCCAGGTTCCATCTCTTTACAGCTTTTAGGTAAGAAAAGACTAAATCACATTCCAATTTAAAGAGGAGGTAGAAATCTGACTTAAAAATTTGCCATTAAACCAGATACTAATACATAACGTTCTTGTACTAATTATTATTGCTTTTCCAGTTGGTAGGTGAGAATCCCTCCCCAAACAAATCCCGCTTCACGATCGTTGAGTTACCGGGACTAGAGAAGCTATCCAACGACCCGAACCAGCTACGCCAACGTGAGGGGCCGGCCCTTAGCAAGGCTCTGATTGCCCTCAACGGCGTTGTGACCCAGCTGTCCAGTAATCCCTTCCCTGACAGGGTCATACACTACAGGTATGGTTGGAGGGTGGGGGTAGGAATGTGGTCTAATAATCAGAGGGAGCGAAATCAGGATGAGAAGAGCCAAATTATTTATTAAACAATGTACAAGTTATCTTCTAGATTAAAAACATAACACAATTGCAATTTCAGATCTCTTTGTCGAATATTGACAAAAATATTTGATAAAAAAAGAAAGGAATTGAGCTTCCCTGTTAAGTTTACATTTTGGGGCTGCTTTAGAATTTAAGGTACCTGATGTACATATAAGCTTGTCATTCCATCTCACAATTGGCGATAGTGTTAAAGTTGGATGTCAGGTGACCGCATTTCATTATAGTGTCACTTGAAAGGGTGTTGCTTGTTAAGTAAATGACTGAAAATACACTATGAATTTTAGTTCTTTCTTTCAATTGAAATCAGACATGAAATGACATAATTTGTGATCTTTCAAGGCCAAAAAAGGTTTGATTGTAATGATATTATCGGCACTACTTTAACAAATTCTTTCTCATTCAAATGCTACCAAAATGTTATGATGGTACCGGGCATCCCAAATTCACATAATTTTACATTGGATACCAATATATGGGATAGGCATTTTTGTTTCCATAAATTAAATATTAAATTAATTAATGAACAAGGTACATCTATCTACATTGAGCATAACATATATTTCCAGCGACTCCAAACTAACCCGTCTGTTGAGAAATGAGCTTGGCGGCAACTGTAAATCACGGGCGATACTCTGTCTGAAGCCCGTCACCCACTCCGAGAACCTCACATCTATACTTAACTTTGCCACACGTGTCACTCAAGTGAAAAACTTCCCGATTGTGAATGACAGCTATGCTCAGGTAACTTTGTGCTAATATTTATGTAATATTAATTATTTATTATTTAACAGTCTAGTTTTATTAATTTAAGCATTTAATTGGAGTTCTAAATATTTAACTGCTTATGCTTTCAAAGATGACTAAAAAATTTCTAAGATAACATGTAAACTATGATGATTATTTTTGCTTTGCTGCCCAGTGTAACCAGTCTTTGTCTTTTGACATGTCATAATGAACCTGTAAAACTGGCGCTTTCAACTTTTCAATTAACATGCTTCAAGTTTAACCAATTCTTAACACTGAAAATTATCTATATCTTACATTAACCTACTAACATCTTATATACATTCACTGTTTCATATTATTTTAGATAATATTCCCTGGTAATAACTCCATATGTTTGGATTAACTGCTTGTTGTTTTGCTGTGGTGTAAACATAGAATGTGTGTGTTTATTAGAATAGTCCCTGGCTTTTGTATGTTAACTTTTTAGGCAATTGTCTATTTTCTTGCCGTAGTTTTAAAAAAACCCACCTAAATCAAGACTCTTGAGCACATGGGCCATTGTAGATAAACCACTGTATAAAATTTAATACACACTGATAGCCTAGTGGAGATGCATTCCCTCGAGTGTGGAAGGTTGCAGGTTCAAACCCTGGCCACGTCATACCGAATTCAAAGATGTTAAGATATTGTATCAGTTGCTCCCATGTCTGTGTTCGGTACTGTCTAAGCCTAGAAAATTAGAATAGCATGTATCGGTGCTTTACACAAAGCATGTTGTAAAACCAAGATGTAAATTTGCTAAGAACTAGAAATCTTATCCACACTGCCTAGAATCTTACTATGTTTCTATTTATATCATAAATAGCCTTTTGATGACGTACAGCTTTAAATACATGACATGTCGCTATAAAGCGTGCTCATTTTCAGCACTATCCATTAGTTACATCAAGTCAAGAAATATTACGCTGGTTATATATGAAAAATATATAATAACTTTATTTCATGATGACAACGTCATTTATGATATAAATAGTAATTATACATTGTTTGTATCATATCCACATGTTGAATTTATGTGTAAACTTGGAAAATCTGTGTTCAGAATAGTGTGTATTTGTAGTAGGCAAATAGGATATATCAGGTTATCAATTACAGAAATTGAGAGATTAGTGCATACGGATACAATTTATCCGAATCACTCTCGATTCCATTTTCTGGGTAGAAGCCAGTACTGGTGTCCTTTTTGAGAAGCCTTGAGAGGCCATTTCCTGGGTGGAATCAAGCTCTCAACCTCTTGGGTGAGAGGCAGATATATGTAGTATCACTAGACCAATCTTACCCTCTAAATGAAAACTATTGTAGAGTGTACTAGTATTTTGTGTATATGAATTGTTTTATAAGGACTGAGAAACTGTTCAAATTATTAAATAATTTTATCTGTAAGTGGCAGAATGTTTGTCTAAGACTCTTGGTTTTGGCATCTCTATCACACACATGAAAAGAAAAACTATCGCATAATAAATTTAAGAACATACAGAATGAAGAAGTGAATTCGACATAACTATGACAAATAAGAGTTTTGTATTGATTTGTTTGTCACCCCAGTGGCTTATAGTCAAGTAGTCTAGTTGTATATTCCGTGGGCTAATTGGATGGAGTCGGTGCTTGCTGTCCAGGTGGTGGGGAAAACAAATCTTAATCATTCGGTACTTAATGTCAGCAAATCCTTTTGTTTTTGTATACAAATGTAATTTATTCATTTTTAATAGTTTTCTCTTTAAAGTTCTTTTAACAGATTATTCTAAATGGTTGTTTTTTGTCAGTGTTCCAGTTTGAATACTGCTTTTGCCGAAGCTTTGATTTGCAGTTTTTTTTGCAAAAAGCTATGGGTTCTTTATCTGTTAATGAACACTATATAAGATTAGACATATAATGTATACATAACAAGACTAGTATACAGAGAGACATTTTGTAATATTGTACTACTCCATTTTATGGTGTAAATTGTTTTTGAGATCTATTATGTATAAGTTTACAAAAAAAGATAAAAGGAAAATTTTAAGGTTATTTTAGGTATTGCTCATGTAAGAGGTTTTATGATACATTATAGTAACATTGAAAGTAAATGTTAAACATTCTTTCAATAAGCATAGTGCCACATTTCTCAGACTGGTTTACTTATATTTCCTGTAGAACCTGATCACCCAGTACCAGGCACGGATTATTGACCTACAGAGCCAGTCTGGGGTTGGCCCTGCCCCCCTTGCTGCCAGGATGACAAACGCTGGTGATGTCAACGAGACGATCCGTACAATCGAGACGGAAAATGTATGGGTTTCAAAAAAATGTGGGAACATTCATATTGCAAACTGAAAAATATGTTACAAGTGGATACCTGGTTAAAATTGGTTTTAATTGCCTTGTAATTATCTTCTACAATCATTCATGAAACGTTTTTGTGAGTTTGCAATTAGGCATTATATCATAAACAAATAAAAAAAAAACAATATTGAAGAGGGTATAGACAATAATGTAAGAAAATACTTTATAAAAAAGATTGCGATTTATATTCATAATATTAGTCATGGGAAAAATAAATGGAAAATCAGAAAAATTGACTGATAGTCAGCATTAAAGCCTCAAAGTAGGTATGTGGCAGACATTTCAACATTGAAAAGTTTCCAGATTGTACACCAATGTGAATCTAATATAGGTATAAGATATGAATGTGCATCATTCCAGATCCGGTTGAAGGATGAGAATGACCGACTGCGCGTCCGTATGGACAGCATGCAACAGAAGTTTGGTAGTCTCGCACACACCAAGACAGACCTCTCACAAGAAATCCTGCTTACTGAAGAAGAAAAATTAAAGGTAGGGCTCTGATCTTTTATAATTTGTAGTCAAATAAAAGAAAGTTAATTTTAATGAAAATGATTGTCTGAGAGTACATATTGTCAGAATGTAGCTGAAGTTTGGCAGCATTGCTGTGAGGAAGAACAGATGACAGTAAGAATGAAAACATTCAGCAAACAAAATGTACCATAAAGCAGTATTCAGTTAGTGTTAATAAGGTGTATATCCAATTTTATTGACCATAGAAAGGGATATTAACATAAATATCACTTTTTACCAGTGAATATCACAGTTTGCATCTATGATTTGTCACATGATGGCCCATTGACCAATGGTAAAAGTGAAAATAACGCATGTACTATAAAAATGCTGACTAAAATCATGTTGATACAGTGTTTGTGTGTGTGTTACAGCTGTCTCAGTCGCTGGTTGAGATGCAGATAGAGAATAACAAGATCCGGGAGGAGGCTGAGGCCACCAAGTTTGAACTCACAAACAAGGTAAGACAACTTGACATTAGAGAATCACGAAATATAGGAATATTTGTAAAGTTTACGCAATACCTCTTGAGCATAAATGTTTGCATTCTGTCTCTACCATTCCAGCTCATTTACTTAAGAAATCTGACCCACATATAAACTAGTTCTCTGACAGCTTCATTAAAATTTATGTTAAATTTGATACCTGGTTATGCCATACAATTTTGTTATCATTGGAAAGGTGTTTGCTTGCTGATTACTAGTATGCAAAATGAATGACAGTGAGCTCATCATGCATAAAATTATTACAGTTTGTATTTCAACTGAAATCTGATATGAATGACATATTTTGAAATCTTTGATGGCCATAAAGTCTTGTTTGTTATATTTTTTTTCGATAAAATTGTTACATTTTTGTTTTCTGCTCACTTCTCAGTGTCAATTAATAACAAAGTAATAGAGGGTCACCAGTCATCTAAAATAATATTATTTGTGGGTAGGATACCTCAACGTGATATTGAATTGTCAGTCAGATACATTTTTGAAATCATTTGAGAAAATTATGTCTTATAAGATTTTTCTGTTTATCTTTCTCTTCTTGATATTATGCCCCATGATAGGGATGTAATCAAATATATTTCTGGAGCATATACACATTGTTAGAGTGACCTGGTGGAGAGCCCAAATCAATACTGGAGCCACCAGCAGACTTGTAACACAAACGAGCAGATATTCGAGGTTGAAGATGTACACATTTTACATTTGATTTCTGTATATCCCTCCAGATTATTATGTTGGAGAGTGAGCTGGTCGAGGCCCAAAATGAGAGAGATCGGAGCAACCGGCAGGCTCGTAGTGCCAAGGAAAGGCTTAATGAGATGGAGAAAGACCGCAAAGACCTCGCTGATGAGTATGTTGTTCTCAAGACTAACTACCTGGCCCTTGTACGCGAACATGAGAAAGAGGTATGATATTAATTTGGTGAACTGTAGAAACTGTTTAAAAATAGGTTTGACTTTGATGAGTATACATTATTAGATGTTAGTGACTCTCTTTAGCATTTTGTTAACAGTAAAATATGCAGATTTTCGAAATGCCAAAAAATGATAGGTGGTATGACAATTAAAGTAATGAAAATCAAAAGCATCTGCATGTTGTTTTTGTCTTTTCTTTAATAATCGAAAGGTATTGATATTATTGGAAATTTATTTGCCAAGTATAAAGATCACTGACACATCTATGTGGCACACCTAACCTCATGAATGAATTCATAACATGTTGGTTCGTTCAGGGATATGAATTAATATCATAATCCAGTCAGTGTCTATAGGTGACTGAAATATTCACCACTGATTTTTTCAGAGTGAGAGAAATGAAGAACTCAGTGTAGAGCTACTAAACCTCGTCAATGCGAAGGCCACCCTCATGAGGCAGTTGGCTGTCCTCAACAGCGACCCAAGCAAACCTGGGGAGGCTGAACAGGAAGTGGATAGGGTCAAGGCTATTGTGATCCAGAAGTCTTCTGGCAAAGTCAAGGCTGATGAGATCCTAGGAACACAGAAGGACCGAGAGTCTGTGGAACAAACGGTTAGTAGATAAATTTGCCAGTGGGGTTTGTGTGTTAGTTTTTGGGAGGTGGACAGGGTCAAGGTCATGGTGATACAGAAGTCCTGATGCAAGTTCAAGGCTAATGAGATCCTAGGTACTCAAAGGGACAGTTGAACTGTGAGTAATCAAATCAGCTTGTTTGGTGTGTGTATTAGTTTATAGAAGATAGAGAAGGTCAAGGCTATTGTTATACTGATGTCTTCTTTCAAAGTCAAGGCTGACTGAATCTGTGGAACAAAATGTTAGCCTTGAAATTGGCTTGTACAAAGTGATGAGGTTTGTGTATTTGTTTATAGATAGTGAACAAGATTTATATTTGCCTGATTGTTCAAAACTGTTGTGACTTTAAGAGTGTGATTAACAACTTTTTTATTAACTTTTAGAAGTGAAATATTTTATGATGTGATTATATTCTTACATAAAAACAGTACAGTTGAAATATGTTTCTCAAATCTTGTTAGGAATACTGCTTATCCTAAAGGTAGCCATGAAATTTCCAGAGCAATACATATTTGAAAGTTAAAAATGATGGCGTAAAAAATATTGTTATCTATAACAAAGTTCTGAACAACCGGCCCAATGTCTAATGTCTAAAAATTGCACTTGTGTGTATACCAATTTACTGAAAATGGAGAGGGTTAAGGCCTCTATGGTGAAGCTTAAGATTGACGAGATACTTAAATCACTGAGAGTCTGTTGAACTGACAATAAGATTGACGTTTGGTTGATTTGTTGAAATGCTTACACTACTTTAAATGTCAATACCATAACAACTTATAAAAAACATCTTTAGAAAACGTCATCTTGGGTATATGAATTTTGTTAGGTGCAAATATAGGATGTGAATACTTAGATCTTCAGAGTCTATCTGCTTTTTAACAGGTCTTGCATCTGTCTCAAAGTTGACACCAGAGTTTCATGACACTGTTAGTTAGATGTGAAGTACATCAGAAACACTCACTTTGCTGCAAAAAATGTCAGGAACATTTTAGAACTTTGCCTATAATTCAACTTTTGCTATTGATTCTCATTAAATAAAATATTGAGTACAAGTTAAACCTTTAAGTGATAATAAAAGTTACCATAACTTTGGGTTGGGAAGCATTCCAAAATTTAATGAGAGTTAAAAAAAAGTTAATTGGACAGAAACGTTATACTTTGAAATTTGATAGCCTTTTTTATTCTATGGGCACTGAAGTGATTGTTTTCTTTGTTTTAAGATTGATCAGATTAGTCGTTGGAAGATTTAAAGATTTGTGTTAGAGTTTATAATGTAAACAGTGTGTAGTTATTTAAACATTTGGGACCAAAATGTAAATGGACAAAATAAATGTTGCAGAAAACAGTGATATATTCTGTGAATTTATTTACCTCTGTGTCATTACAAACAATGCCATTTATAGCCTGGGTATAGACAAAAGTACTTCCATATGAACAGTAGGAGAGAATGAAAGAAATGTGTAGGGAATGAATTTTTTTGGAAGATAACAACAATTTAGTGACAATGTCCACCACATTTCCAAGCCTTACCTCACCAAATGCCAATGGAATTGCCAACTTGTACGAGTTGCAGGTAACATTTTACTATTTATCATAAATCAATCATGATATATTGGAAACAATGCTTGTGAAACTGTCCAGCCTTAACAGAACAGCTAAAAAGCATCTATTCGTGGAAAAGGAGCCTGTGTGAGAAAATAAGGGCCAATTTGGACAAACAGTGAACTGGGCAAAATAACAAAGCCTGTACTAAAAAAAAACTTTATTTGTAACATTATCATATTGTTTTTCAGCTGTTTGCAAACAAGAAGCGTTATGAGGATGAGATGGAACGTACCCGGCGGGATCATGGAGCAGAGCACTCAAGACTAGAGAACATGCTGTGAGCTACATACATTTTTAGCTTGTTTGTTTTTATTGCCATGAAGTTGTCAATGTTGTCATTGTAGCAGGAATCATCATCTTAAAAAATCATAATTGTGGCAATTATTAAAACAAAAAGATAATTATATAATCATAAACCTTCACTTGTTAAGAATGACAAAACATGTAACTATGTATATGTCCAGCAAGTCACATTACTCTGGTTGCAACATTTCCTAAGTTATGCCCCTTGATCAGCTATGAAAATGGATGAGCATTGGCAGCAAATTGCGGTGCTCTTGTGTCTTGTCATCAAGTTTCCTATTTCAACATTTTAATATAGTTTCACATTATCCTTCAGATTTATAATAATTATTGACCGACCTGACCCTAACAACATGCTCATTCTTTTGATGCTATTATAAATTTTTTTAGAAAATTAAGAAGCTGTCAACAATCAATGTTGGAAATTGAAATATTCTTATGATAGAGGGGATGTTCCACACAAAATATTCTTATTATTGTGGGAATGTTCAAAACAAAATAGTCTTATTACATTGATTTTTTTGGTGCAATTTACTGCCTTCTAAAGGCTGTTTCCCCTTGTGAAAAACTGTCCATTTTTCCCAAAATTGTATAATTTTTTCCCAATTTGATAAATGCAGATTACGTTAATGGATTAAAAAGCAATTAATTTCTTGAAATATAAACAAAATCTTGACGAGTCATACTCTTGCACAGCAAAATGTATACATGAAAAAAGTTAAAACATGTATATTAGCTGTTTTGGCCTCATTTTGTATTTTTCCCAAGGTCCACTTTTTTCCCAATTTGCAAGGCACAGGCAGTAAAAATTATTCCCCAAAAAATCACTTAGTTAGTGTTCAACACAAAATAGTTTGATTACAGATGTTCCAGACTAAATATTTTTATGATAGAGGGAAAAACATTGATAAGTGCACAATGGTGAATTAAACTGTGTATATTGTACGACAGGGCTGACACCCAGAGGGAATTGAAAGACATGAGGAATCTGGCCCGGGAGAGACAGCACAAAATAGCAGAGATCAATGCTGTAAGACTAATACTTTATTTGGCTATATTTGGCACTGAAAATTTTATTAAAAGATCTTAATATTTTTAGCACTAATTGTAATGGATGTTATTAAATATCAAAATTAATTTATTATTGTATTTTAATCCTGTTTTACATATTTATTAATCACTCATTTAATTGTAATAGCAATATCATTATTTTTACTTAAAGTCTGATTTTGATTGTCATTAGTTTAAACTGTGAACTTTCAAACTGAAACACTATCTGCCAAATAAATAAACCAGCCTCCTACAATAACCCCCTTGCAGGGCCTGATAATGGCACGGAGTGAAAAGGAGGCCCTGGAAATGCAGGTGAACCGGCTACAACACAAGTCCAAGGACCTCGGGGAAGACTTCCGTATGAGGCTCATCAAATATGTGGAAGACATCTCGGTAAGAACTCAGCTGTTTTACTGATTGTGTTTTGTTGCTGTTAGAATTGTCTTGAATCTCACTATTTATCTTTAGGTTAACTATAGGGACACTGGCACTTTTATGGTCTGTTTATACAGTTTAATCAGTTTTTTTCTCTTTTATATGAAAAAATAGATAATGAAGGTATCTGAAGTACAAATAAAAGCTTGTTATTAATCCATTGATGATAATGTAACTTTTTAGTGCTTGTTCACCAATATAATTTTTTAATCACTTGAAAGGGTTTTGTTTACTGATGTGCTTACAATGTAAAATAAGCAATAAAAAGCACGTTATTAAGGTCTATTTTTTTTTATTTTGTGTTGAATTCAAGTCAAATTAAACATGAACGGAGCTATTTTGCAATCTTTTAAAGCCAAAAAGCTTGATTGTATTATATTTTCAATATAAAATTTACATATATTTTCCCTCCTCATAAAGGGTTTTAAATTATAACAATTTAAAAATCTTGCGCCCCCCTGCATCCTAATTTAAAATAACAGCAGTAACTCTAGTGCAAGATCTCATTTCCTGCATAAAGAAATACAAGAAGTGATTGAGTTCTTGCATTAAGATGACAAACTTTTCATTGGATACCTTTATAAAGAAAATAAAACAAAAAACTATAAATCTTTGTTATAGTTTTTAAGATTTATCCCTAAATCTATTCACTAGGACTACATGGATAATGGCAGCGGAATCCCGGATGCCAAGCGGGACAAGAAGATGAAGCAGTATGTTGACAGCATGTTGAAGGACATGACCATGTCGCACAAAGACCGGGAAGACCAGCTGAGTCACGCCGCACAGCAGTACCGAGAACAGAAACGCAAGTTCGCTCACAAGTACGAGGAGCTGCTGGTGGCATATAGGTGAGAAATTTGAAAGATATAGTTATTTAGGTTACAGTAGTCATATTTCATTGTTCCCTCAAAACATCATACATATGTAGATATATATACAAGCAACATTGTAAAAAAAGAACATTTGGGTTGGATTTAAGTTAAATCAACATAAGTGTATTTTATTTACACCCTCTTTTTTACTGGAGTCTGCTATATGCTTCATGTATTAAACATATTATAAAGTGCTGGAGGACACAAACAACTGGATGAATACAGCTTAATAAGCTTGACTGGCCCTGATACAAAGTCATGATCTTTAAACAATTATAAATGTAATTGTTGATATCTTCTTGACTTGATATCTTCTTGATTATATCCTCCTGGACTTGCTATGTGAATAGTGGAGTATAGAGCAGGATGATATTGGTCCGGATAAACACAAACTTGTCTCTGATACTAAATCATGTAACCAGTAGTTTAATGAATGTATGCACTATTGTATATAACATCCATCCTCCTTCACACAGGACTCTGTGCATGCTATGTGAACAGCGAGGTATAGAACCAGAGGGCATAGGTCCAGATAAATTCCCAACTCTGATTTGAAATCATTTTGTTAAAATAATTATGTAATTTTGTATATCTTCTGGCCCACAGGAGCCTGCGTCTGTTATGTGAACAGCGGGGTATAGCGCCAGAGGACATGGGCCCAGATGAACACAGGCTTGGCCTGACAGACTCAGACGTGACCTCCAATCACCTGAAGGAAATCAATCGACTCAAGGGGGAGAGAGATGAACTACGCATGCAATTTACCTCCCTTAGGAACAAGGTAGCCTTTGTTGAGTCTTTTCATAAATTCATAACCTTCAATTTATTCTAGGTTAAGAATCACAGAAAATGTAAAGTGGATTGTTGGTTTTCTAATCTTTGTTGTAATGGATTGGATTTCAAAGTAAACACCTCAACTTTGACCTTCCTGTTTTGCTCACATTCCATGGGGCTTAAAGCTTTGTCATATAAACACTTGTACATACAGAAACTAATAGAAAGTCAAACATGAACAAACATAATGAGGGAAATTTATTTCAGTGCTCAAAAAAACAACAATGTCTCAAAGTTAATGTTCTTGGATAGACTCACTTGTATTGTGTATAATTTTTGTTATCTTTTGCAGTTTGGGTTGTCAGAAGACATGAAGGAATTGGGTGTCAGGTAAATATTATTATAGTTTACGTTGAATTCATTGTTTTTTACGTATTCACGTCAACAAATCAGCGACTGTTTATGCCACTGGACATTTCATTTTTCATTTTCAGGTTTTGAAATGGTATCATTATCAGTATGTTTTTCAATGTATACCTACAAGTTATTCCTTTTTAGAAGTAAAACAGAGTATAATCAAATGAAACCTGATATAGGCCTGAATAGATACTAGTGTAGAATAAGCTTTAAATTTCCTTAATACAATTTTTTTTTCAATTTCAAAATGAATTTGCCAAAAACTTATCCTCCAGGCCAGGAGAGAAGCCAGCAGAGTCCTGGGCCCAGCTTCGTAAACAGCTCCGTGAGTTCACGTTGAACACACAGCGACAGCTAGAGGAGGAGCGCACAAAACTGCTCTCTGAGAACGAGGTGCTCAAGACACAACTCCGGGAAAGCCAGGACTACATTGACAGTCACCTCGCCAAGTAGGCAGAGTTTTATGTTTTTTAATTTTAAATTGCTAATATAGTACAAGCCCAATATTTGGGCTCATTAACTTTTGTGAGTAGATACCAGTACTTGGCTCATGACTTCCATTATAACAGGTCTTGATCGCTGGACCTTTCGTGTACAAGAAAGGATTTTTATTATACCATAGTAACTTCAAACATCTCCTTCTCAAAGTTTGACAATAATAAAGTGTAGCTTTTTGAATTGTTTCACTGAATTTTAGGTTAATCAACCAAATTGTACAAATGACCTTGGGCTGAAGAACTGTGTGGCAATTAATTTGAATCTTTTGTGTTTTTTCAATCACAGGTGAAAATGAAAGTATTTTTAGTGTTGCCTTATATTCAAGCTGGAAATGGAGCTTAAATGATCTAGTATTATGTTGGGCTGTTCAATCTTACACTGTGACATCAAAATGCTTCAACTGTTTTTATAAATTGCACAGGGTCACAAGTTTTTAATGAAGATAAAAAAGGCAAAGAAGCTGAGATTTTATCTTACATACATATGTACTGTATAATTCAGGTACAAGCAAGAGATAGTGAAGCTGCGACGTATGTTGGGGTACGATGAAGACGGTGTCCCTATGACAGACCGGAGTGGCAAGGCAAGGTCACGCAGGCACTGACCTTCACCTTGACTCCTACCTCCATGGCAACTGTTGCCTGGGAACTGTTACCATTCTACCTATTGTGCTTCCAGATTATGTTGATCTTCCATAGCATACTGTGATACATGTAGTGTAATTTCCCTCCATCTACTTTATTGACTGTGATATATCTGCTTAAATTCCTGCTTAAGTGTTGAACAGTTGTTTACATTATGAAGTGTTACCAGAACTTCCAATTTTATTTATGGATTTATTTTTGTGAGAGCTTATTTATTCACATGCTTACATATCACACAAATAGAAAATGCCTGCACTTTATTGTAGTGTGCTGGACGTAGATTTGACTTACAAATTCACATGTATCTAAATATAGTTAATATACATGATAATGGTTATTTTTATTTACTATCACTTGTAGCCTTCTACTACACACTTCTGATCAGTAGTAATTCTGGCACAACAATGAATAGTTCTCCTCTTGTTTCATGCTGAAATTTATATAAACCCTCTAAGTTCTTGTTTAAACGCTATCATTTTGTCGGTGTTTATATTTTTACACCATCATAACGTTAAGTCATATAATAGTGTATGTTCACTGCTTTATAATATATTTGACAAGAAATTTTATATAATGGCCTTATTGTTTCATATTTTTCATATTACAACATTTTGTCAATATTATGATGCACAGCATTCCTTATTTATTTGTAAATGAATTCACTTTTGTATGTACATTAATAATCATATCCGATATCTATGTTTTCACATAGAATTTAGTGCAATCCACTTGCTTCTAGCAGCTTATGTTTGTTACAGAGAATAAAGTATCTTTATGCCATACATAGTGTTCTTGTGTGTTTTGCAAGTGAATGTCTTGAGCTTTACCGGTATCTGTGTTGAGAAAAAAAACGTCAGTAAAGTTATAGCCTTAGTATAGCCTTAGTGTTGGTGTCATCGTTGGCGAGATCAGACTTTGACCTTAGCCTTACTTTAAATCTGTTCAATATCATACATTACTTAGGACTTAAGACAATAAAACTTAAGTTGCCAAACACAATACAGGGATGTGTCAAAAACCTGAGCCTTAATTGTTTCAAGAAAATTTGGAAGACTTAAGATTGTATATTTTCTAGGCTAAACACTGCAATTCGATCATGATCGTAAGGCTTAAGATCGTATACTTTTAGACTTAACACCCTTGTTGTAGTAAACTACGTCTCAATAAAAATATTGTAAGAACATCTTCTGTATAGGTTCTGCCAATAACTTTACGGGCGTCCCCAAGCACTATTAAGGCGTCTAATTAAAAAGGGCCCAGGCCCATAACTCTGGTTTTAATAATACTGGTGAGTTTCAACATAAATCAACAGCCGTGCACCAGGGTTTCACATCTGCTTGAGGTTAGACACAATTATACAGGATGCCAGAATAAGGACTTTGATACTTGGTATGTTGATAGCCTGAGTGTTGGTGTCAATAGTGTTGATTACATAATCTATATCCTGCTTCCACAGGGATGATTAATATCCAGTCAATATAAAGTGTACAGCGTATGGATATGTGTATGTTGTCATGACTCAAAACAAGATCGCCATGAAAGTCCCCTATTTTCCTCACTTTCATTTTAGCTTACAATTTCAAAACAAACATTCAAAAAAGAACTTTACTTTGGTACCAATAAAACCAAGGGTTTTGATTAAGATTCGTGAAATTTGGTAACATCATATCTATCTTGTTTCCAGTCCAGGTCTGATTTTTCCATCCGGATCTTAACACATGACTGATATTTTTACTTGCATACCAGTACATAAAATTACCAATTTGTGAAAAAATGATGTAGAAAATGAACATTTCTCCAAACTTAATGTAGTAGTTAATATACTAGAATACATCTGCTGACCGTTTGACCCTTTTTACTCGACATGATCTATATTTGATTTCACCTAGATTTCATATTCACATCAAACATTTTACCAAGTTTTATAGTTTTCTTGGGTAGAAATGTTGCAAGGCTTTCTGAATATTTGATTTAGTTATTGATTAGGTTTGATTTTACTTTTAGATATGACATGATCTATTATCAACCTTGTCATTGATATTGTCAATCATTCCACCATTTTTCAAGACCTGTGTACAGAAAATGTGGCTTAAAGTGTTAAGATTTTTCACACTTTGAACATAGTGACCTCTTATTTGGCTGGACGTGATCAATATTTGGACTCCACACACAAACATTGACCAAGTTACATGAAGATCATTACTTTATGTCTATAGGCATCCATATAAGAAATTCAAACTGGACCTCATTAGTTACCCTTAAAGGCCAAAAATTGTCTACTGAACAGTTTCAATTCCCCAATATTAGATCTCAGTATAAATTCATCTTTCTATAATACACAGGACATAAACCTGTTGATGTTTACACAGTCTTAATTGGCTCCTTGATCTTTTCTATAAAACATCATTACACACAACACGTAAGGTCAGGTTTTGTTCACATATTTATTCATCACAATTATAACTAACAACAATATGGTGTGTGCTTAAAACTTGCTGCCATTCTAATTACTTGAGTCCAACCAAGTATGTATTGAACTGAATTACATTACTGACTTCTAGTAGCACTTCAAGTACTAAGAAAAGAAAAAAGAATCTAATCTGTGACTATCTAATTTTAAAACTTTTTTACTATTTAGAATGGAAAAAGAAATAAATCTTATTTGTATGTGAAATTTGTTAACATCCAGTTTGAGTACAAGAATAAAACAAAAATAAGCAGCGTATAAAAATAAATAATAACAATTTGGCCACAGCAGTGCTTATGACATCCAGCAACCTATTTCATAGCTTATAATATAACAATTTACATTAATAGAGCGGTTATGAAACACTACTAGTCTAGTACATGTATGTGTGGACTACTGTATGTCACCCATCTATAGATTGGACCACTTCTAAGTGTTTCTCTAATAGCCTCGGCACATGCTGAGTTATATCATTATGTCACATAAACATTGACAGGCTTGTGAAGCCTGACTTTGTTCATATGCAATAATCCTAATGTACACAGAGTCAATGTATGAAATCAAGAAGAAATTAATGTATCAGTGTAACTTACGATAAGCTAGGCATTCATGTTTGAAAAGCTACACATAAATGCATGAGCAGCAACACATACTTGTACGAGAGGCTACATACACATGTAAGGGAAGCTACACAGACAAGTATGAGAAGCTATACATTAACGAAAAAGCTACACATACATGGACAAGAAACTACACATTATTGTTCGAGAAGCTACACATACATGTTCCAGAAGTGTTTCTCTATTACCTACTCAAAGCCTCCCTACATTGGTTCTGGTTAGCTATGTTATGAACACATTTTAACTAGATCTAGACTATAAATATACATAGCACCAACTCTCAACTTGAGGTATATTCTATTCTACTGGTTTTATTTTTCATTAATATAGACTCTATGTTTGTAACCTCTACAAGAATATGTTTTATCCTCTTTATCTAAATTGCAACTTTACTGAGGCTTCAGTGTGTTAAAATGTTAAAATGGAATGATAAAATACAACATAAAATGCTGATAAATAATAAGGGAAATATTGTAAAAATAGTAATAATGTGCTTGCTTAACATGGAATAAATAATAACATATGGAATATATAATATACAAAATACCATGGCAACCATTATGTTAACGAGTAAGTAAGCCAGTATAACAACTTTTCAGGCCTAATAACATAAAAAGGCTATGGAAAAATATGGCAAAATTAAAAAAAAATATGTTTTCTATAAACTGTCCAAATTAGTGTGTGTGTATGTGTGTATGTCTTTAAAGGGAATGAATTGTAAGCAATGTTTCATACAAAACAAGACATTGATATTAACTTAAAGCTAACAACACTGAAATGCTGGGACTAAAAAATTGACAACAGTGAAAAATACTAAGTTTAAACTACGGTTAAAATCAGCCTGTGATTTTCATAACTGCTCACTATAAATTACATTAATACCAAGAAAGCTGATCAAATAAGGAAAACTAACCAATATGTGGTTTATTTTCTACAAATTATGAAAATTCACGACACAATCTCGGGTTAGACCAAATTAAATAGGCAATGAAATTCTTGAAAAAATAATACAAATACACAGTAACCCAAAACATACTCATTGTTTTCAACACATTTTTTCTGCATGTTGCTGTTTTTTTTTAATTCAAAAGTTGCTAATTAATGGAATGGTTGGTTTATGGAATGTCCTTAAAACACATGGAAAGCTTAACTCAACAGAGTACAAAATTCTACAACTATGTTCTAAACAAATTCTTGCAACAAAAAGTATATTCCATGTTTTTACATTGTAAAAGTGTATATATCTTAAGTTTTACGAAAAGATAATTATTATTCTACAATTGCAAATATAACTTTACACAATATACATGTACATGTGTTAAAATACATATTAGGCATATATACATATAAGATAAATAATATCTTTTGGTATATACTGAGATAAAACTGCCAAGTCACAACACTATAGAGATATGATATGGATTATGTGTAAAGAATACAAATTATTTAAAACTCTTTACAAAGTGTTTTTTTCTCTCCACAAAACGGCAATCTGTAAGTTTTGCTAACTTGCCTTTCTAGCTAAGCAAATACATGAAAGACATAAGTTTAAAAATTAAGATACAAACTTCTCTTAAAACAACCAATAAATGACATTTCAACAATGAAATTTCACTATAAATGTATGCCTGCATAATGGTATTTTTCTATTAAAAATCAAACATACATTTCCAGTAGTCAAACCACTTGAATGAATAATAAAGGGTTATATCTGAGAACATTTGCATCTGTACTGTGCATAGAGCCGGAGAGTTGCATAGAAGATGATGTTTCACATACGCATACATGTATGTTGAGGCTTCTTAGCGATGTTATTTGTAAGTCCTATAATGGAGTTGCCCTGAAAATAGATAGAAATAAACTATGCAAAGACATCAAGAACAACAAAAACTCTTGGTATTTATGGCAAAGTGTCCCAGTATAACACCACACATTAGCAATCCATATTACACAAAGTAGAGGAAATTCTATGAAAATTTTCCTGCTCAATTACATTTGCAACAAGTGGCGTGACGAAACAAAAACCTGGTCTACTTACAGCAATTTCTATATTTGACGTAAAAGCCAGCAATATTAACTCTACAAACATAAGCTCAGTAGAGCCTTAAAAGCTGCCCTCTCGAAAACAGATTTATTTGACAACTTTTTTATTTTGTCTTGGAATGAGCAAATATTTTGCATTAAAGTCTTTAAGCCATTGATACAAGACTGCTGACAAAAGATCAGAACATAGTTTTTCATAATTATTTACATTTCAAAATTGTGTTTTATGGCTAAAAGTGTTACTAACGCTTTAATATAAATGAAATTTTCAGATTAAGATCTGTTCTATTTTAAGTTATCTTACATGCCTGAATTGGAGACATTGATACCAAAATTAGCTGACTCTGAGACAAAAACTAAGAAAAAAGTAATAACTGTCAATCTGCAAGAGTGAGCTTTAAACTGACATTACATTTCTATTGCATTTGCTTGTAAACAGTGAACATCTCCTGATGATAACTATTTGTTCATAAATTTTACATGCAATGATTCACATTTGAAAAATTGAAAGATTTACCTTCTTCATACAATGCTCAATGTATTAAGTTATGAACAAAACATGGTGCTGATAGTATAAAGTATGTTAAAAAGCTGATATTGATCCCTCTTGGGCAGAAACAAGTACTGGTGTCCTGTTTCAGAGGCCAAGAGAATGTTCCTCTGGTGGTGATCGCACCCACAACCTTTTGGGGGAGAGGCGAACGCCCCTAGGACAAAACCACTTTCAACCTCTGTTGAAATTATGTGGATGTTAAACACAATATAACTGCATTAGTTCTCAACACTTGACTCTTAGATGGAGATTAAAATCATGTTTAAGAGAATATCTTCCAGATCCATCAACCTACCCGGTGTTTTCTGACGAGGATGAAGACTTTCTCACCTTGTGCTTAGTCGGAGCCTGAAACAATACATTGACTCATGAACAAGTGAGGTATATTGGCACTTGGCAACATTTTACCTTTACATATCATAAATGATCTAATTTTTCAGCAGTTGTTAGTACAATTTAATAAAACAACAATATTTACTATGTGTCTAAAAATAAGTAAAGTTATTCTTATTTACAATTTTTAACAGTAGGTTAAACATGAAATACTACCCTATTTGATAAACTACCGTGAAGTCATTATATAGATAAAATGTTTTAAAAATATCTAATAAAATTCTTCAACCGGTTTTACTCCATTTTTATAGTGCCCATCATTAAATGTTGCACAAATGGCTCGTTTTAATGATACATAAGTTTCTGTAAGAGGAATTTATATTATAGGAATGATTTCACAGTTCTGGTTCCCTTTAGTTAACATTCTAGTATACAGACACTAGCCTTCAAAATGCACAATGATAGGCAAGAAATGATCATCTTTAACACCCATAAATAATACTAATTCTAAACTAACAAATGTTCCATCTTTTTTGAATACATTGTACCTATTTAATGCATAAAATGAACCTGTTGCCAATACAACTAATACATATACTTTTCCTATGCATTTAAGCATTATAATCCTTATTTTAATTTCTGAAAATATGAACCAAACAAATTCAAAGATCTGCACATATTTGAACCAGTATTGCTGACAAAAAAGTAGAAAGCAGGACAGAACACAGAATAAACATACATGGGGAACATCTAGTGTTACTGGATCCGCTGACATCTTATTTCAAGGATAAAACAAGGGGAAGTAAATGCAGCAATAAAGGGGCATAACTTGACAAAAATTAAAACCAGAGTTGTTAGCCATGCTACACAAACTGCATTTTTACTGGTATTATATGTACTTAGTTTCACATGAATATCTCCAATGGTTTGTTTCTGAGTTGAAGCCAATGATATAGTTTTTGTATAACATTGATGATGACCCGATGGCATTGACAACATCTAGACCTTTAAAAAAAAAAAAACAGACAAGTGATATATAGTTAATTTTTTTTTTAGTTTAAGCTCAAAGGCTTTTGGAAATCTTAGGTAAGATTTTTTTAAGGAGTGAGTGATTACAAATTAAGGAAAATAGTGGACAAACTGAACTGCTAGCAGGCGGTAGATATAGCGCATGGAAAACATAGTTTTCATTATAGAGCCTGAATTGGAGGACATATTTCAAACAACAGATTATTCAGGGAAGCCTCAAGCAAAGCATAAAACTGCTGGCAAATGATACATTAATTTGGTTTCTGTCAAGTAACTATTTAGAGAAAAAAATGATTAATGTGAATGCCCAGTACCACATTTACTACCTTGGCTAAAAACAATAATGTTTAATCAATGTTGGAGACAAAAAACTAATATTTCTCCAAAACGTGTTAACCAGATAAACTTTATAACCAACTATCCTTTTATGAAAAGGCTGCTTAAAATTAACAGACTAAAATTGTTTTTATAACAATAAACAGTAGCAAGAACCGTACACACACTTGTCCAACAGTTTTGAGGTCGGGAGATATGCACAATGATCTAAAAGCCATGCAGAAAGGATCACACGTTCAGTGTATTACCATAGCTTAAATGTGTCTGAGTTCTATACTTCCTCGGAACATAACGCTGAAAACATGCATCAAACATGTCTTAAAACCTTCACACCATCATATCAAGTAAGTGCAATCGCTGTGAATGTGTATGAATAAACTTGAATGTACACGGATAACCTGAATATCTTTGAGCTATATATCATTTTGAAATATTCAAATATTTCAAGAAATTATTTCCGCATTAGCAAAAGAACTGTTAGATAATCTTTATTGAAAATGCATTTCTTGTATAACTACATCAAAAGTCTGAACAAATTTCCACTATATAGGATATAATTATAAACAAATTCTATCTTTCGTTAAAAGCATTGCTTTATTATGATTACAGTGTATTATGACACGAGAGAATTGTAGATATTGGTAACTGCTATTAATCTTGTTTATATGATAAAGTCACATGAGAGAAATACAGTACATTCTATAGATGCAATAAATACTTAATAGAAAATATCCTTTATATATATGCATATCCCAGTATAAAACATTCGCAGTACAAGTTAATTGGTATATATATCTTAGATATTATTTCTGATAACATATTTATTTCTTATAACCTTCGAAATTCAGAACTTTGTTGAAACCTGTAATTCAAGTCCCAACGTCAATGAAATCAGCAAATCTTAGAAGGATCATTTGTTAAATGTTAATCATTTGATTCATCATATAAAAACTGAAAATTATAAAACATCAGCAAAATATATATCAGTAAGAGATTGACACTTTTTGTGACTTCTATCTTCTTCTCTTTAAATTTTTAAGAAACTTCTTATAATTGCATAAATTTATCGATCCAATTTGAAGAGCGGTTCTTAAACAAACCCCACATTTAAAGATCCTATACAAGCAGGTCACATTTTAAGGCGGAATACATACAGGTGTGTGTCCAGGTCCAAAGTTGACGTGCGCATACAGTAGAACCCCTGCATCCTTGTGTCCAGCGTCCATGGCGATGGAGAGGGCGGTACTCCCGTCCTGTACACAACACACACAACAGTAACGCATGCGACATAGGGGTAAAAGGTCAAGAGCAAAAATAAAATGAAGTGAAATACGGGCAACTGATTGGTAAATAAATAATCTATTTCCAAGATGCACATATGATTTAAGAAAATGAAAATAAAAGTGAGTAAAAAACATAACATCAAATAACCAATGTCATGATTGGTTTCCAGACTGTTAGTTGGATTTGTTGGAAATAATAAATAAGGGTAATAAAGGCAGTATCAACAACTTATTTCAAAAGACATAATAGACAAATACCATAAGAATGTCAGACACAAACAAGATTTATTAGAATGGTAAAGAAGGGATTGAAATAAAAGGCCAATAACTTATTTTTAGAATCAAAACACCAAGAGGACCACAAGAATGTCAAGACATAGACAGCAGGATCATTCCCAGACTCAACTCACATTATCAGAAATAGTGGCGTCACACCCGGGTGTGTTCAGCAGCATCTTGATGATCTCTGTGTGCCCGTGTTCAGCTGCGCACATTAAGGCAGTGGATCCCTCATCGTCCTGAATGTTCATATCTGCACCGGTGTCCAGTAACATCTTCACCATCTCCGTACGACCCTGACGCACCGCAAACATCAGTGCTGTCTGGCCATCCTTAAATATTTAATAATATTTCATATTCTAAATTAGTGATTTAGATTTCTGGAGATATTGTGTTTCATGTTTTAGTGTAATCTGACTAAAAATAAACTATAGTAAGCAGGATTCCAAGTACTCAGAGATCATAGTAACTCACACATAGTTATACACTACTTTGTAAACTGAGTTTGATTTTACTAATCTAAAAGCTGCTTTTCTGTAGCATTTCTTATATCAAGTGTAAAGATAAAAGTTATATCCAACCACTCACATTTATCCCTGGACTATGAAAACCCATGCAATACCTAGCAGACCTGGGAGTTCTCATTCCCCACAGAGAAATTCAATAAGCTAAGGTGGTCATAATCCTACCAACAACAAACACACTCCCAGCTCCCCCCCCCCCCACCCCCAAGCTAGCTTTGGTATTTACACTCCCCATTTAGAACAGCCTCTGTACAATCATCTATCTATTTTAGTGTCTCTGGCCAGTGCGGCCATAACCTACTCTTGACCGGTCCTTACATATCCCCATCCCCTATGTTACATTACTCCATCCCGCTGTGCCCCTCACCTTGCTAGCCCGGGTATTCACTTCCCCCATGGAGAACAGCCTCTGTACAACCTCATCTTGTCTCTGTGTCTGTACGCTGGCCAGTGTGGCCATAATCAGTGCGGTGTAGCCTGCCTTGTTGCGCTTGTTCAGGTCACACTCCCCTGTGTCGAGCAGCAGGCTGACAATGTCAAAGTTACAGTTGGACACTGCATAGTGGATAGCCGTGTTCCCCTGTGAATATAATAAGTATTGATGTACATGACTGGAACCTGACTGAAATACTTGGTATGTTTCAATCTCACTGTACAGCAAAATGGTAATCCAAGGTTATAATCTCATGTATACTGAATAAACAATAAGTTTGTGGATTGAGATAATAACTCAATAACAACAAAAATAATTGGCTGCAGCAAGCTTGAAACATTTTGACATTTACATTAAACATGATAGGTGTAATTATTATTTTTTGTGCATTTACATAATTTGTCTTTCTTTTAAGCATGGTGTGAACGTGGATTGTAAAGAGAAGGTTAAATAACAGACTGCAGGTAAACAACGCAATAATTTTATGTATTATCCATGCCAACAATGCCATGTACTGTGAAATCATTAATATTCGTTGGCATGAAATTTCGTGGTTTGCTGAAAAAATACAATTTCGTGGGTACTTGAATTCGTGGTTTTTCAGTTTTGAAAAAAAAAATCGAATATGCGATTGCCTGCATAATCTCCACGCGCTGGCCCGTGATTTCCATTTTCTACATCACACGGTTTATAACACTCGCTAAAGTGGTACGAGATGCCAATTAGTGCACATACCCATGTCAATTATCGATTTGATTAGGAGATAAAGGTAATAAAAGAAGATGTTCCCTGATCATAAATACAGATAGGGGAAGCCATTGAATACCAATTAAGAATTTTGCAAACTGTGAAAACACAAAAAAGGTGCGTATATTTGAGTAAACAAGATATTTATTCACACGTTTTTGTTTTATTAATATATTGAACGTGTTGTTTTGTACTTTGTACTCTGTAACCTCCAATGTAATCGATTAATTATTTCATTCAATAAAAAAATTGAGTACCAACACTCATCACAGTCTTGTAAACCTGGAGATTTTCATTAACAGCACACATTTAAACATGTGCTGTCATTTGGTTCATAAAAACACATTTAATTGATTTGGTTTATTATTTGTTAAAGGCAGATATAATATATGAACAAAACAATGATAGTAAAATATACAGTGAGACAGGTATAAACGCTGTATCCTGCGACTTCTGTAATGAATAAACTAGTATGTACATAACATGGCAGTTGAAAAGGTGAATAAACGGTCTATATTTCGTGGGATCTTAAATTCGTGGATCACCCTACCCACGAAAACCACAAACATTAATGCCTTACGAACATTAATGATTTCACAGTATTCTACAGTCTTGTCAAATGAATGAAGACGCCTACAGAATTCTTCTCCTGAAAAGCAGAATCTATCAAATGAAAGAAAGAAGAGAGCCTCACATTAGAGTCCTGCATGTTGACGATGTACTCCAGCAGTCTCTTGGAGATCTCATTGAAGCACGAAAGGTAGTCCTCATTCTGGTGGGCATCAGCTAGCTTGCTGGACGAGACCTTAAACCATTCCTTCTGGATTACCTCAATACTCGAGTTCTGCAACAGATACATTTAAGGATTAAAATAAGGATGATTCTTTTATCAACACATTAACAGACTGAAAAAACCATCACCTGGTATCATCTTTAAAATGATCTAGGACTCAGAGCAAGACAACCTTAACCCTCAATAAATTTGGATTTACCTCTGTCTTGCGCTAGGCCCTTGTTTCATTCTTTACTCTCCTTTTCCTTATACAGTCTGTTAAAAAATGATCTAGCACTATTTAAATGAGAAATGTTTCGAGAAACTGCTCAACTTATAAGGAAAAAAAAAGTAAACCCCTCACTTACAAGTTGCTTTGTCTGGACTTGTGTGGAGTCTTCAAGGTACGTAGCGAGCACTTGACACGCCTCCTTCACCTCACTGTCAAGCTCAAACCTGCAATGACATGCCCGTTACACACTTCCCTGACCGTAACATGCCAACTTCATAATGTGCACCTTACACGCACCCGTTACATGCTTGCTTTTCTTAACACAAACACCCACACTGTATAATTCTTTGTGGGCGAATTTAATCACTGATCTTCAGAGTCAAAATCTATTTAAAACCTGATTTTTTTATGAAGTATATTAGCTTGTTCTTTTTTAACACATTGCTTTACAATCAAAATAGTATTTTTTTAACTTTTAAATTTAAGGTCAAGCCCAGATGTGTTCATGAATGTGGCCCCTATATAAGCCAGCTTACCAATGATACCATTGGTCTTAACTGGGCTTTATCAATGTTACTGAATAGCAGCAATAATATTAAAACTATGAAAATAATTGAAAACAATTAATCTTTAAACCATTGTGCATTTATCATATAAATATACATGGGGAAGATATTTAACAATATACATTTTTTTTAATATTTAAAGTTGCATTTGAGTTAAAACTTTAAGGGCTGATTGTTCAGAACTTTGTTAAAGTTAACAATGATGTTAACATCATCATTGTTGTTAATTTGTAATAGTTACTGCTCTGAAATTTTAAATGATACACTTGTGATCTGCTGTATTACTAACAAGAATTTAGAGAGAATTTTCAGCTTTACTTGTGTATATCCTAATATGTGAGCACATTATCAAATAGTTCAGATTTAAAAGTTTACAACAATGTTGTGAATCATTATGGAAACAAATTTCTGAACAATCGGCCCAAAAGGGAAATATCCAAAGAAATGTTACAAGGAATAATGACAGTCACTGTCTCATTGATTAACTGTATTCCATTGATCAGGTACACAAATAGTATAAACTGTTGAAGGTCTTATGAATTATGCTGCAATTATGGTCATGGAACATGTGCTCCTTACAGTGAAAAACATGTGTATAAGCTGTTTATCTTAGACAAATTAAGAGAGCCCATCGAGGAATATTTCTCTTTCAGGTTTTACATGCTTGTGTTTGCTTATGTTATTGTTTTTCATATAATTCATCACATATTACTTAAATTATGAAAATATGCTGTTAATCTCTTTCAAAACAACTCTTTTTTTATAACAATATGCCATTAAAAGTACAAGTACTTTATCGTAACAAATTACATCATTGCTCAGCTCATCTGTTACACACCTACACTGAATCATAACATAAGATCTAAAACATTCCAAACTTGTTCATCTTAATAATCAGAAGGACAAAAACACACCTTTATTTGCTACGAACCTTTGCTCACTGCCAAGTCGTACGTGAAGGCTTGCAAACATGCAATTACACTGACAATCCTATACGTCATTTGATCATTATTATTATGTAAATAATGACAATTATCAAAAAACAAGACAATACGATATGTTAAGCGATTATTCTGGTGATGGCATTCATATTGTGAAGAGTTAGTTTTATATTGTCCTGTATATGTCATTAATAAATATACTGGTTTTATAAATAGGGTGTGTTTAATCACACATAAATTCATGCTGTGTTAATGTATTAGCAATAATTTATTATGTGGGGTGGTATGTGAGCCAAAAGCCAATTTTGTAAATGACGCCCAACCTTCCTTCATCAACAATGCTTTATTATGTTCATGCGCATCATAATATTGGTGTAACGAATAGATAACACTTATGATACATTACACGCGTAAACATTACACATGTCAAATGTGTCGGGTACTACGGTTATAATATGAGTGTAAGCCAGAAACACATTTTATGTACACAAGAAAGGCACTCATCTCATACAATTTTCATTTGCATTCTTGATTTACCATCAATGCTCTGGAATACCTTGCTTATGTCCCCCCCATCCTCCCCAACAGTTTTCATATTGTTGATTTAATGCTTTCAAACCAGAACATTATAAAAAAAATATTTTTGAAAACAACATTCTTGTAACAGAAAACAGTTCTCCTTGAGTTTTTCACTTAATTTAAGCGATTTCAGAATTTTGTTTACATCAGTTGCCATTATTTCAAAGAATATCCAGAGCATTTCCAGTTAATGATTATTTACCTTCGGGTGCTGGAACTTATAGCAGAGGGGAGAAAACTTAATTATTAACTCAAGATTTGCAATAACAACAGCCGCCAATGGTATAAAACTGGTTAAGTTATCCACAAGTTATCCTTTGGCTAGTTTGCATATGAAAGTAATTTGATTGGGCAGCAATAATGATTAAAAAAATATTGACCAATCGCTAAGCATTTTTGGTAACTTTAACCAAACCAAAGAATTAACCAGTTTTATACAATTGGCAGAGGATGAATTCAAAATGATTAACATTAACCATACCATTTTTTGGCATGCAAATTCATGCTTGATTTCTTTAAAATACCGGTAACATTCTATTTTGTCTAATCCATTCATTTGATTATATGTTGGAATAAGATATAAAATTTGGAATATATTATAAATGTATGATTTACATGGTGATGTATACAACAATGCGAAGATGGGAGAACAACAGCATGCACTACAAAGTGACTGTGGAGGGTCAATTCTGCCTTGTCAGTGTACATGGGTGCCTGACCGAGGGGCAATGCTGTGATCTTTGGAAGCTTTAATGCTCTGTTTAAGCAATGCTAAAAGCAGCAGAAAAAAATCAAAGGTGTACAAATTCATGAAAAATTTAGCTCTTAGTTGCAAAACACCTGTTATATAATGATAAGACTGTAACTGCAATCTATATCTACCATTAATGTATAATATTTTCAGAGTTTTAGAAAAGAAAGGCTAAATTCTCACGTTTCTCTTATATTCTGGTCAAACATTTTAGCTCCAGGAATGCCATTGGCGATAGCTTCGTCATCTTTACACTTATATATAATGCGACCCTCACGACTGTCGTAACAGCCTTCTTCATAGCTACTGTCACTGTCAGAGGTTGTCCCCCTTGAAAGACTCTCCTCAATCACTTCATCCTCTTCTTCTTCCTCCTCGTCTGAAGAGTTCTCTGATCCGTCACTGTCAGTTTCTCTGATAAATGCATATGGACAAACCATGCTTAATTTGTTCTTGCAAGTACACACCCAAATCCATCCCTGTGTCCTTCACAGCAGTGTGACCTTCACATGACCTTGACCTTCACACTAAAACTCTACCTAACCTCAAACAAACTCTTCCTAAACTAATGAACTAGTTGTGAGTGTTAAGCACGAACAGTACAGAATTATCAGTCAGTTTTTTTTTATTTAAAGAGAGTCTTATTTATCACTTATTGTATCCAAAACCTTTTTAATTGACAGAGGAAATATTTCAGGAGGGTATTCGAAAAATGTGTCTAGGGCTGCTCAAGTGAGGGTTTTTTTCAGTTTATTTTGCAACAATGGCAGGCAACATTACAGTGTATTTGGCCATATTTTTACCTAGATAGTAGCTAGTATAATAATATTTTTTCCATAAATGATGACACCCTTTTGATTCTACTGTCTTTCAGCCTATCTCAATTTTTATTTCAAGTTCATAGTCAGTGAAATTAAAAAGTTATTGAAGGAAAAACCTTGAAATTTTGATGTTTACAAATGTGGTAAGTGAAACTTAAGCGGGACTAAAAGTGCAGCATTCACTCAAGATACAGACGGACACAAACATACATTTACCTACCAACAACCCCTTTTTAAACTTTCTGCTCTGTTGTAACATTAAACTGCTAATTTTATTTTTAAGCAAAAATCAACATTGTCTAACACATTACTAATTAACAGTAGTTCAATTTGAAGCATATGAATAAACTTTTGGTGTTTCTTTCTTCTTTGTAAATGGCCCATTATTAATTTCTCAACAAATTTAGGAAAATTACTATTGAGAAAATCCCATATATTTTGTTCTTATTAAAAAAGAAAAGTTCTCTCCTCAGTCACTGAATCCCATAACTTGAAATAAAAAAAGAAGAGTGATTCGAGCCAAAAGGTTGTCATCATATATGGGAAATATATAACTTATTAATACAACTTACCAGGTGAAAATATGACCCAAAACACAGGGATTTCTACATTTTCTCTGCCATCTCCGCAGTAAGACTCAAAACTCAAAAACCTTACTTAAAATGCCTTAGACCCACTTGACGTGTAACCCTCTCTGCATTTTGCAATGCACATCTAATGCTTGAATGCATTGCTATTTATTCTAGTACAGTCACTGCAATTCTTTAAAATATTAATATAGCATGCAATTATCTTTCAGTTCTACACTGCTCCCATAACCGGTTTACATTATTCTATCATGGAAATGTTTTGTGAAGATATTTCACGTAACCGACATAGATACCATGTCAAATTTTCTTGTAACTTGCATAATGTCAAAAAGTTTATCACGGAAATGGGCAATAATTTATGCTTTTTAATCTTAATTAAAACCCACAAGCAAAAGTAGCTATATAATCTATATTAAATAAAACAAAACTTGTCAAATACATTGCGTCTTTAAGCAAAGCAAAAGCAGTTTTATTGAAATATGGCCATCACCATGGAGAGTGTGAACAATGGAACTATAAAATGGTAGAGAACATTGCCTAATATCTCATTAATGATTGTGGCATATAATTATGTCAGTTATTTTATGTAGTCCTGGATATTTATGATGTCCTGTCTACCATTTTACACTGACTGGTATAGTAAACTTTAGAAAAGCAATAAGCCAATTAGGTGCAACATTTGAACAAAGACGAAAAATGACAACAGAGAACAATAATGATTCATCATATCATAGCACTTCTTGTGTATGGAAGTAAATTATATTTAGTATATCTATTAGATTTCAATCTTTTTTTTTAAAATAATTTTGTAAGAAACAAACTTAAAAAAAACACTTTTATTTTTTTTCAATGGCAGCCAAAGTGCTTATCAGAACATTATATAAAAAAGTGCTTATATGCCTTTTGGCTGACAATGAAAGGCATGGGAGATGACATCTCCGATTCTTTATCAAGCTACTAAGAGGGCAGGGGAAAAACAGGTCACACTGCTGCTAAACACATCTACAAGTGAACCGCATGCACCTGGCTATGTCATCATAATACACAACTTACAATGTAATTCTTATGATATTATTTATACTTGTTCAATACTCTTTTTTCTTTTGTTCCCTTTTTTATTTTTAAACAGACTGTTTGGGGCCTTTCCTATAACTCATTCATCTGCCCCTGAATACACTCCAACCAGGAGATTTAGTCCCCTGAAGTATAGAAAAATTATATTTCAAATGCCATGCTTCAATTTTGGCTTGTTTGGGTAAAGCTAGTGTGTGTTGTTGTTTTTTTAATTCTTTGTTTCTAAAGGTTGTATTGGGTTTTCAATAACTATGTAAGAAACATAGGCTACAGCCAAACAAGCCCAAATTGAAGCATGGCATTTAAAATATCTTTTCTACTTCCGGGGACTAAATCTCCCGGTTGAAGTGCATTTCAGGGGTAGATAAATGAATAATCAGAAAGGACAACTACTTTTTTTGCAAGCTGTAGCCAAAAAAGAAACCAACATTCTTTTAATATCTGTGTTGTAGCAAAAGATTTCACTGAAGCAGCAGTAGAGATAACACAGCCAAGAACAATATAATCATTAGAGTATCTGTTTGATAACTATATTACTTGATTCACCCACAGCCAATTGTTAATAAAATGTTGTTGTTTTATATAGAAGTCAGGCTATTATCAAGCAATCATAATGGTAAGATGAAAAGGAACAACAAACTATTAGACAGTATATCCAAATCATACACCAATTCTGTATAAAAGGTTTTGCAACCTAAAGTTTAATATTGCAAAAAGAGATTTTATTTCAAAAGGTGTAATAAAATGGAAATTGCGCCCAAACATTATAAACAAAGTATTTTAATGTCTAGCAAAACATATTACCTGATTTTAGCAGGTCTGTATTAAATTAGCATACAGATAAATATGTAATAGCATAAATTGTATATAACATGTTTTTTGAAATAATTTAAATAAAGTACATATGTTCAGGTCTTAGCCAGCTGTTAGATAGGACAGGGTGCTGCAGAAAAGGGACAGTTCGCTGAGGGACAAAAGGGCACATTGTTTCAGGCTTACATAATCAAAGCATTATGAATTTCATAGGAAATATTAGAAATTGTGCTTATTTAAAGTAATATTATGTTTCAATTGCTAGATATGTAAAGTTTGTTTATTATTATATCATATTTCAAGTTTTAATCAAAACAAAAGAAATATGAAGCAGGAGGGTGCTTCCAGAAGCACAATATAATCCAAAAGGACAGGATGCAGCACACTCCCATAATCCCCCAGCTAAAACCCTATTATGTAGTTACAGGCCTCTAGGATGCTTCCCATTTACTACATACAAATGTATTCTAGATATTATCAATTCAATATAGTACATGGGGAAAAATAGATTTAAAAAATAGATATTTTAAATCAGACGTTTGTTTAATGATGCATGTAGATTCATCCTTCTTACTTAGGCACATTAAATGATATGGTTTCTGGTGTTTAACTTTTTGCTGTCGTAAATCATATACATCATTTTCATAAGAATTCACTATCATCGCGTTAAACCCTATTGTGATAAAAGTTATTCAGGCTAAACAAACTTCACAAAATATTTCTTCTTCACACACGCTGGTTTTCTAAATATGGTTGAATATATAAGTTGAATATTTTATTCATATTAACTTCCCATTCATAGTTACAATGGTGTGTAGTTCACGTAAAGGGTAGCAAAGGAAAAGCATCTATCATCATTAATGTTTGTACAGAGGGAATTGATAGTTAGACCGATAATCTTTCAAAAGTTAATATCTATATACCGGTACTGAGCTATAACCATTTTGAAAATATTTGAACAACAAACAAATGAACGTCTTATTATTTCAGTACTCAGACAGGGTGATCATGAATAATTTAGTGTTGCAAAGATATAGCAAAAACTAATTTAACAGGATACGGTAGTTTCAAATTCATGCATTAAACATTCCTTTCATTAGATAACATCATTAACAATTGTCTATATCAAATACTTTCAATGAGGAATGTAATGCAACATCACCAGGATGTGCATATCACACTTGTCATTAAATTTTGATAACAGAAATTAGAATAAAGGACCTCTACCTACCCTCCAACAACTGTCTCTGCAAATGTAATTCCCCGTTTCTGGGAGTTAGAATCCGTGCTGCTGCTCTTCTTCATAATTGACTTGAGCCCGCCGCCTTGGCTGCCTGACTCCGAGAACCAGGAGCCTGAGGATGTGAGCCCAGAGGCGGAGGAGCCCGAACTTGACATTAGACCACTGTCGAACAGCTCCTTGTCTGGCAACAGGTCACCAGACGATGTTGTCTCCTCGGTTACAGTCACTGTACCTTCTGGGGAGTCCCCATCCCGTATAATCTTTGTGTGGCGAGTGACAGTGGTTGATGATGTTGATGAGGACAGGCCGTCCCTTCCACCTAACTGCTCCAGCTCTGCACCCAGGGACATTGCGGCTGCTGATGACCCCGTTGCTGCGGATGATGCCATTGAGGCCATCAAACCTGATGAGCCTACTCTGCTGGATGTTGAGTATTCCTGGGTACTTGTTATTCCACCTGCATTGCTTTCGTTCTCACTCTGCAGTCTTTTAGCATAGTCTTCGCCCAGGACTCGCTCCAGGGCCGTACTGCCTAAAGTGGACTGGGTGGTAGTTGATATACCAGGCTTGATGGTGGTTTTCAAGCTGCTTTTCATGTTTGCAGAGGAATCAGTCTCATAGTCAGAGACACTAGATCTATCTCGGGTTATTGTGTAAGAGGAACTGGTCCTTCCACTCTCAACCTCCTTCTGTATTAGAGCGGCAGCTGTTCCAAGCACCTCAGGTCCGCCAGTCACAGTCTTTGTATCTATGAAGACCTGGGGATTCTTTGTATCATCCCCACTGTAGACCTTTTTTGTAGTTACTGTGGTAACAGTAAACTGACCATCCCCTGATGTTCGCCACACCGTTTCCTCAACCACTTCTTCGTTTGAATCAAGCTCTGATTCAGAGCGTGATTCAGAATCACTTCTCACCAACTGACTCTGACTAGACTGAGTACCTCCAGCATATTTACGTTCAATCTCATAACCTTTGTCAGTTTTTGTGTCCTCTCTGTCCTGTGCAGTAGTGTAGTAAGTTGTTTTGGTTTCTATTCCCTCCTCTTCAAACCTGTATTCATCTTCACTGTCTTCAATAACACCATCACCCACCCCCATACTTCGAATATCAGGCCCATGTGTATTTACACCATAGCTTCTAGTGTCTCTGGCACTGATTGTATTTACACCTCGCTCCATCTGTGGCTTTAACACAGTGTTCATGCCAGTGTTGTAAGTTAACACTTTCTCAGTATTTGTTCCATTACTCCTGAAGACGTCCAATGCAGTAAAAACTTTGACATCTGTCTGACACGTAGCATGATATGAGTGTTCCTTGTCCGTCATTGTGGCAGCATTGTTATTGCGGGCAATCTCTGTCTGGGTGCCATCAGTCTCCATCCTCTCATTGACGGTGTTTGTGAAGGCATCAAGCCGCCAGCCATAGTCAGTATTCACACTGCGGTTCATCCTGTCAGGGAAGGCGTCCACACTGACGGACCTTCGAGCCACAGGAGTACGTACCTCAACATCTATGCTGCAGTCTCCAACACCAATAGATCTGATGTTCCATGATGAATTGGAATGCTGGATACCAACATTAGTTGTTTGTAATCTGTTGTTTGCTTGGATTCCAACACTGCGCACACTCTTTGCCAAAGCATTTCTGAGAGCTGAGGTAAATTCCTCACTTCTAAAGCTAACATTTGTCACAAGAGCTGTTGTTTCTGTTGTAATTCCCACACTTCGAGTGGTTGGTTTTTCAACAGAAGTGTCAAAGTTATAGGAAACACCGACATCTCTTGTTGCCACTCGGCACTCAATTCCAACATTTCGTTTACCTGTTCTCTCCCCCTGCCCAATAATCACAGTCCTTAACTCCTTCTCATGAATATGCATACTGTCATCAAATACATTTCCCTCCCCAACACCAACTGTCCTGGTCAAAGGTTTAGAATCCTCGGGATTAAACACAGCCTGTTGTCTTTGGGCTCTGTCCACAATAATTGTCTCCCTTTCATACACATGGGTGCTTTCTAGCTCCGGCTGTACAACATAAGGTTCATGTACACTATGGTCACCGACAGCAGCCATTTTAACCTTGGGTTTTGGCAATGTTGGAGGGGGAGACCTTGGGCTAAGGGGTGTAGGAGGATCTATGGTGTCGTCGCTGACCCCTCGACTCACTGTGTTCACATGTTTCTGAGCCTGCATCTGCAGGCCAAGCAGCCTCTTCTCCTCCTTTAGAACTGATATCCTCACCTGCAGTACTGGAATGGCCTTTACCTGCTCCTCTAACTCCTTCATTCTCTGCAGACTGACCGCCATTGACTCCCTGATCGCCTGCAAAGACTGTTGGCTGATGTTTGTTGTGCTAGTCTGAGCCTCAGCGGCCCCATCATCCTTGGGAAGATGTATGGCAATGGTTTCCGCAAGCTGCTGGGATGTCATGTTGCTTGTTCGGGTGGTGGTGGTCTCTGTGGCAGTGTAACCCTGCATGTATGGCTGAACTCTCTCACTAGCTACGGTCGAAATGGAGGAGAGAGATCCGTTAGAGTCAACCCGATCATTTGTGTTAAACGTTGCTGTGAATGTTTCATTGTATGCTTGCAGATCTTTGGCAACTTGCTTGCCAACTTTCTTTGGGAATGTGTTAAACTTTTTCTGCTCTCTCTGCATAGTGGCAGTCCCAGAGTCAGTGTACATGGATTGTTGTGACTCCTGCGAACTCCTCATCATTGTGTCTATAGAATTTATGGTCTGGTCAACTGAGGTATCAATCTCATCCAAGAGCCTGTTAGTCGTGGTTTCTTTGTAGTATGGGTGGTTCTCCATGGGGTTAACAATGGTTGACTGGCCTTCTGTTCGCTCCTGGTCCATCACATACACCTCCATAGACTTGCGGAGTTTACGTTTCTCGCGCTGCAGTCTCTTGAGCTGTTTAAGGTACGACTGGTTGGAGAGGGTGTCGCAGTAGCTCATGAAGTCCACATCCACGTGGTAACCATAGGGACAGCAGGTGCACTTCCCGTCAACAGCTGACACATGCTCTTCTACCGGCATCTTGTAGCTCGGGCTCACATCTGCAAATATATAACAGAAAAATGTGCTGGTTGTTTATATGTATATAAACTGTTATGCTGGCTGAAAACATACATGTTTGCCCATAAACATAGAAGAATATGCTTATGTTTATGCTGTTTTAATGCCTGACATGTTTGTGATCTGCAAATTGTATACAGGAAAACATCCCGATTTTTGTTTACAATTTCTACTCTGATTTCTGCACACACCCCACTGACCCCTTAAAATTTACTTCTAGCTTTTTTTACAAACGTATCTATTTCCAAAGAAATAATGCAACAAAGATAAATTATAATTTATAAATACAAAGCAGCCATGATGGGCATAAGATCAACTTTTTTTCTAACATTTTACTGAGTCACTACGTTTTATTATTTGTCAAACATAAAATACATAGTCATCTAGCAAAACATGACTATTTTAAAGACCAAAGGCCAATTTTCAAAGGATGATCAATCTGAGTCAAAGTCTACAAATATTGATATACGAAAAGTATACCAATAAATTCTGTCATGTTGATATAAAACTACCAATGGTTAGTCACACAACCTTAATAGGAAACTTAAGTTACCCAAACATCATTTCAAAAAAGGTATTTAATGGGCAGAACAGTAAGCAGCGTTAGTACAAACAACGGGATAACTATGATTGGCCAGCTTGGCCAGGTCAGGATTCCTTCACTTACAGTAAAATCACCCAGACACAGTGCAGACCGGCTTAACCTGAATAGCAGCGTCACCACAGCCATCGCCATAATTTTCACATTTTATTGTTACTCGTAAATTGACCACTGGGTCCAAGTAAATTTGTTTAACATCTGTAACACCACTTCAGCCTGTTTGCTTTTGCGTTATGAAAGATTACATATCTATTTCAAAAGAGTTTATAGATCAATGCTTCTAAATTTACTTATTTCTGAGCATTATCACATCAAAGCTTTCAATGCAAACTCATTTAAAACCCAAGATACCTGGTGTCCTTAATTATGCAAAACAAATTCTGTCATATTGATTATCTGTTACAAAATCAATTAAGGTAATACTAGGACATTACATGCGCACGGTTGATCCAACAAAAATGCCTTTTTTTGATACACAATTTAATAAAACTTCAGTTTGAAACTTTTATATTTGCTAAAATATTACAATATAATTATACAGGTCATTTAAAGAAAACCAAAATATAAACTGGCAACAGGTATCAGGTTTTTTTATGAAATGAATAAATTACAAAGATAATATATCTTCTTAGTAAAAATCCTTATATATATACAATAGTGGAGTTTGAATGTGAAGTTAATAATTTGTCTTATTAATGTACTTTACAAAATGGAGGTTGAATTAAATTTAAACCTAATAATTTTGATGCCTCATTTAACTGATGACCTTCATATGACCAGCTCATGACTCCTAACATAGTGTTTTAAAAATACACTCAAATTCTGTACCATTAGGGGAGTAGATCTATCTCAAACTGTCACAATTTTTGCATTGTTTAAAAAGAAATATATCAAGTGCCTGTTTCAAATCATTAAGGTATTTGGGATGTATCAGTTGTTCAGAAAATGTCTCTGTATTTTCTTTCACTGTTGTGTTTATGCAACAAGCAATTTATGTCAGACATCACAGAACGTAGAGTCAGACGTCACAGAACATAAGAGTCAGAGGTCACAGAACGTAGAGTCAGACGTCACAGAACGTAGAGTCAGAGGTCATGGAACATGGAGTTTAGACACAGTTATAGGAGCTCTATATTCTTGGAACAATATTAATTTAATGGCAATGGAAAGCTTCATGTTAACTATTAACTGCAAATATTAAACAGAAAAATTTGAAAACATTTTATGATTATTTTAAGAAAATGTCCAAGAACTACCATAATCAAACTAAAAGAAGGACCCATTATGTACATCTATTTTAGAACCATAGGAATCAAAGAAATGTTATTTAATTTAAGCCTATATTAAATGTTTCCAGCTGAAACACAGCTCATGTTCACTGTTCAGATTTTTTTTATATTTATCTTAACAGGATAGATCAAAAAGGTATCTTGAAAAAAAACATAACAAGTGTCCGAGATCTTTTCCACTATAATAGTGGTATGGTATGAAATTTAATTGTGTACCGGTAATTAAAAGTTCAAACGTTAACAGGTGGATTTAGCCATTAGTGTAAAACTACTTAAGAATAACAATATTGATGTCAGCATTATAATACTAGCACAAAAGTTAGACAAATAAAATAAATCTATGCTTCGATTAAGATAATCTGTTTAAACAGTATTTTTCATTAAAAGTAAACTTTAAGCTGACTGCAGACCATACCTCTCCTCTTAAACTCGCTGTCCCTTGGTGACATTGTCCCGGAAGGTGATGATGCTGGAGATGACCCTGAGTATGAGCCTGTTCTGCTCGTCACCGTACGGATCATGTTGGACCTTGTCTCCGGCAAGGTGTCCGTGTACTCATGCCTGGATGCGGAATGTGATCTCCTGGTTTCGGTGCGAGACTCATGTCCCCCACGACGTCTGGAGTACTGATTATTGTATTCACTCTGAGTGTAAGCCTGTGGTTGCGTCTGTGACACAGCACTTTCAGACTGCAACCTCCGCTCCCAAGTCTGGTGTTTCATGCCTCGTGAGGATGAAGCATCACCATTCTTTGGCATAGGGTCCAGTTTTATTGGTCGTAATTCCGTCACATGAATCTCTGTGGTGATGGGATGAAACTCTTTTTTTAGAGGCTTGATTGTTTTTACCTCCTTCATCTCGGCGGTAGCCATCTCGGACTTGTATGTGACCCGACTGTCAAGGGAAAGGTAGGGGTTGTCTGGCAGCCCCTCTGGGACAAACAGTTTCTCCAAGTGTGCCATCTCGTAATTTATGATTTACATCACATTGGACACATCCAGCACTGAAAATACACAGAGAAAGCATTGGTCAAAATAACAGCCAGCATTGCAATTACTTCGAGCAAAACACACAGAGAAGAAACTATGAAAGGTATGATGCTGCAGAAACCTCAAAATAGATATCCAATTAATTTAATCATATCACCGATGAATAACAGTGAAAGACCTGTTTATATGAGAAATGCTAAACAGAAAATTCAATCACATCTTTTATAAATAATAGTGGCAGGTATGTTTATGTCTGTAATTTGTTTCCATTGACAATTTCGTCTCTCCGACCCACTGCTTATGCCACTTTTAGATCATCAAGAGCTTCCAATTAGAACAATTTTCCTGCTAGATAAACATCCCTGGCCTTTAATAAAATGTCTGAATCCTTTAAAGAAGTCTCTTTGGAATGTTCAGCACATTTGAACAGGATCATCTTCAGACTGCAATAAATAATGATTCAAACAAGATATTTGAGCTTCCATTGATCTTTTTCACTAAAAGAGTCCTCTTTACATTCATTCAATTCTTCAAAACCAGTTGCAATCTCTGGGCCCTATAGTCCAACTTAAAGAGACTTAATTATGTCAACGAAGGCCACTTGCTAGAATAAACATTATCAAGTCAAATGATTATGCCCATCAAAATGTAAGCAACTGGTAATATCAACAGACATTGAAAGCTGGATTAGTATATCATTCCTCTACTCTAATAATCTTAGCTCTATCATAACAATCAGTGTGTACAGTCTATAAGTAGGCAATGCACTGATATGATAGTATCTTGTCTGCAATCATGTATATTCTCTAAAATCAGAACAAAATGTGTATCATTCTATTTATGAATATTTTCAAAAATAAACATTAAACAAAGCAAATAAACATGCCTCTGCAATGCACTTGAAATTAATCCACTTTTAGTAATTGCAATTTTCAATATCACTAAATTGTATGTCATATACAATATATGTATTATTAGCAATTCACTGAATATCAGTAATTGCACATAAAATAGTAATGTCACTCACATAAACATCAACAACACAACAGCTTTATTCTCACAAAAACATTTCATTATCCGCTCACACAAATCAGTAATTAATTAACTCCGGTGTTAAATTTGATCACAGGGTAAGTGTTCACTTTATAAATATTTTATTTCCCACGTGCAGCGATACATTTTTGAAGTCTAAATCAGCCACCTTGAAATCTCACCCACAAGCCCTACAACTTGTTCAATAACACCTCCCACTCAAAACTCTGAAGAGCCCAAAAGTTAACATTGAAATTCTTATGTATATTGAACCAAAAACGCGAAAGCCAAATATGCAGTTTTGAGATGTCATTTGCTTGTACATGCGTGCACAGTAAACGTCCAAGTGAATCAGTAAGCACAAACAAAACCTCCTTTATCAAGTACGCTTGAAGGTCTGTGCCCCAATGATCAAGGCATCAAGTGCAATCAAATCCTGGTGCAAAATATCTCTGTCTCCACTTTTACAACACTTGTTCAAAATCAGCTTTTCCTTTCAAAAGGAGTCTTTAACGCTTTGGTATTGTGCCATAAACACTTCCAATATCTGCTGAAATATTTTTCCTTCCCTAATCCCTATAATCCGCATACTATCCTACTATGAGAGCAAAGCAATCCAAATAAAATCTGCTGTATTTTATCACAAACACTAATATCAAGGACAGGAAATTTGAGATGTATTGATGTTTGCTCCATGATGATGCAGAATTATGCAAATGTAACTTTAAGGTATCCTTTATCATAGAAATTCAAGAGTAATTTGCCTGCAAGATCATACATCCTTGACAGTAAAAGGTTTAAAAAAAACTTTTTTTATAACATGGAAGCGGAGTGATCACAAAAATAAACAGTTCAGTAACTAGCTAACAAATTACTATCAAAAGTGCACTTTCTTTAATTTGTATGCAGCAATAACACTGATGTGGAAAATAAAGTAGTCCTTTAACTTAAATTAAGTTGCTTGGCAGTAAAGAAACTGAACTAGAATGCAGTTATCAAAATTATGACAATTTTGCCCTACAAAGCAACTATGCGTAAAAATACATGAAAGGTATTCATTTTTATGCAATTTACTGATAAGAGGCCTTAGCACTGCTATGGGAAAAACTCTGGGAACAAACTTATATTAATCAAACTGTAAGACAATGCATCTTAAGGCAATAAACAATACACAGTTCCAACCATTTAATGGGAACAGGTTTAGTGAGAGCTGCCATTTGTCAATCAGAACATGTATGTCAAATAATTGAATGTTAATCAGCTTTCATCACCAAATAAGCTTTGTTGTCAGTGTTTCATTAACCTATTAAATACAAATATTCAAAACCTAAAAAGCATACCAGCTGTACCACTGACAGGATAGGGACTGCATAGGATCTTTCCTTTGACAGTTAAGGGCAATGTGATATGTGTGAACAAGCAGGGTAAGTTTGATGCCATAATATACATGTAAATAAAGGTGTATCACCAATCTATGATAGGAAAACAAGCAGAAGGTACACACTCTTTTTCACAGCATTATATAAGCCTTAAGCTGTGGCATCAAACAAAACAAACTGTGAAAGTAAGAACAAGTGAAAGTTCTCACCTTGTTTTCCACAGCAATAAATTAGCCTTAACATATATATATATATCATATTATACATGTAAAAGTACTTATTTAAACTTTCAAGCGATGATATACAGAGGTCCATTAAACCCTTTGTTTCATGCAATTCCCATCTTTCAGATTAAAAAACTACAAGACATTATTGTGAGAAGTTTCATGGGAAGTAATGTTTATAAAGAACAGTCTCATTTTGATCAGTTTCATTTCAACAATGCATTAATTGTTATTACAGAAAACGGCCCAAACAACCAGGTATTGTCGAAATGAAATTTGAAATATTTTATACCAACATAAAAATGACATAAAACCAGAGGTAGGTAGTTCTTATTTAACGCTCCAGTCTAATACAGGGCAATTTTCTGTCATACAAGTCAAGTTGAATTTTAAGCAGATTTAATGATGAATTGAAGTCATGAGGGAGAGACCAGTTCTGTTGCAATCTTGAGAGAAAACCTAAAGATTTGACCAATATTAACTTGTGTCAAAAATTTGAATCGTGCATCTTAAGTCTGAGATTTGACAAACAATAATTTTTATATTACATTCTTTATATTACATTCTAAATTGCAAAGTATATTGCAATAACTTATGTATGAAAGAGAGAACTAAAGAAGAAGTTTTCACAGAACTTGAGTAAATAATTATTCTTACAATAAAACAAAAACAAAACCATAACTTTTACATTAAAATAATCAATATGCAACAGAAAAATAACACTTTTCACAATGGCCCAATGCAAACTTGTCACACATGACAATATCTTAAATCTTATGAGACCCCGCCCAGCACCACCACCCAAGCTGGAGCCAATGCTCATGTGTTTCTCTCAGGTGATTAAGAGACATAACATGAACAACAATGTCAAGCAGTCATCAGACTTGTTACATGTGTTTGTCAAAGTGAACATGTTTACCAAGTTTCATGTTGATGTATTAAATGGTTTTCAAGTAATGGCCAACATTCAAGTTTTTGCACACCACCAACAACAATCATGATACTGACAATTCCACCAAGGCCATTAGAATAACCCAATATTTAAGTTAGAAAAAGGGGATATCTAAGAAGGCACCTGTGCAGACTTTTCCTACTTGTGTTCCTACAGCTTAACCTGTAGCTTATATCATAATTTTCACTTCAAAATTGAGCTTTAATTCACTTATTACACATCCTAATCTCTTTAAACAGCTTCAGCACAAGAACTCTAGGATTAACAGGACCAACACATTTAATAGTATAAAATTCTTAAGGCCACTTTCAATAAGCATCCTCAACAAAGCACAGCATATAGAGAAGTACAAACATTCACTTTAATTATAAGACTTTAATGTGTATTATATTTTTTTAATCACAGACAATAAAGGTATATTTACATTTTACAGGTATTTCCAAAATTTATTTTTTCCACGAAATGAAGAACTGTATTAAATCCAGACACACAACTCCCTCAAAGTAGCAAACATTCACACAACCAGTCACAACGCCCAAATTTCAGTGACATAAACCACACATCGTAGAAATTACTGTGGGCAGGCCAACAAATTGTCATACTTGGTTACATTTTAACATTAGCATATAGTGATACAGTGATAGTCACTTATATCCACTGTATTTGAAGTTACCGATGCTGGAACAAACACAGTGACATTGTCGAAATGTGATATTATGTGAAATTCAATCTCCCTGCCTTTAGGCTACTTTGTAATTTTGTTTAATTAATCACATGATGTTTAAGATTTCAATATTGATCGAAACAAAGTGGTTTTAAAACGACATAAAACAGTGAAAGGCAAATTCATTTTACATTTTAATTTTCCATCATCCTACTACATAACATGTATATTTGTCAAATAAATATTATTCTTATCAAATTAGTAAGTGGTACTACCAAATGTACAAAACAATAATACCTAAAGCGAAACTATGAAACATTAATGAAGTTAGTCACGAAATATTTCTCTACTAATAGCCTGTCTTGCAGCAAGCCTCCTACAGACAGAAGTACTTAATCACAGCCAGTTCACCCTTTTACTGACAAAATGCAAACTTACAAAATGGGAGACATATAAACCTGTATCCCCACCTATTACCCCGAGGGCTCATGAAATAGATACATCTAAAGATGGGAGAGTGGCTGACCTGGCCAGTAATTAATGGTCTACAACAACTGTAAAATAAAACCCTGATTGGAATAAATGCTTGCAAAGTAATTTAAGGTTTGCATTGTTGCTTCGTTGCTCAAATTTCACTATAAACGTGTACATTGTATTCGATAATTATGCATCTATTTTAGTATTCAAGAGTCTAGAACTTCAAACTAAACAGTATCTTATATTAACACCAAGGAGAAAGAAATATACATCTATTGATTAAGTGAAAGAAAGAAGTTGGTCACATTGTATGTAATTCCATTATCTGAAAACAAACTGAATGCAATCCCAGTTTCTTAAGACAAATGATAGCGAGTTTAATACTGAGCAGATTTGTTTCACTGGTTAATGATATTTTAATTGTTATCCCTTGGCTCTATGCTGCTTAGTTCATGCATTTGCAAATTTTCTCAGTTTAAACAAGGGTAGTTATTTTCAGTTAATTTAATGGAAAGTGATATATTTTTGTTCATTGATGGCCTGATAGCCTTGATAAAAATGTATTCAATAAACATTATTCTTATCAAATATTAAAATGGTACTTCCAAATAAATACAAAACAGAAATGTGAAGTTAGTCACAATAATTTTTCCTATTTATAGCCTGCTTAGATGGTTTCAGTGTGTAATAACTGTAGACTGAAAATGTATCAAAAACATTTAAAAAAAAATATTGAAAAAGGACCATTACTTGACCTAAATATTTGTAGTATGTAAAGCAATGGGAACCCTTCTGTTTTAGTTGAAGGCATATGTGGTTACAGAGAAAGTTTCATGATCGAGGCTTTCATGCAAATCTTAAATAATTTTTTTTTCATATTTCAAAATGGGCTATAAATTGTATTAAATGAAACAAATTTCAGAACTTGATACTCTGCTCTTGAGAGCAGAAGAGATGCCATATCTCAATTACAGTGGATCCTGATATATTTACTTGCTTAGGGTTAGATCAAAGGCTAAAAAACAGAGAGGTCATTAATTATTATCATCAATTCATAAGTGAAAATGAACATAATATTCAAATAACAAAAGTGGCAAGTGTTTGGAATAGTTTACAAATGTTACCCAACAATATACGGTAATTGTAACGAAATATTTGCTGCGAAAAGGAATGGCGAACTTTTTGAAATATTCGTATTTCCAAGTTTTGGTAAAAGAAGTCACAATTGCTTACCAGAAAATCAGTTTAAGTAAATCAACATCAAAATGTGAATTTACACCAAAGATGAGTAAAGAGTCCCACCCCAGACTCAATATGTTTCGTTGGTGATCAAGATAATCTGAGCTGTGTTTTATGCTTCTGAAGATAATTACATTTGAGAATTTATTGAAGGCAAATCAATATGAAAAAGCCCATGAGCTTCAAAAAATACTGTTATTTTGAAAGGTTAGCAATTGAATTATATCTTTGTGTATGTCATGAAAACAAAGATGCATAGAGAAGCAACAATAGTTTAGCCTAGATCTCTGGATTTTAAAAGTTCAGGACCAAGAAGTTTGCAAACATTCGAATGTTATTGTCTACTGGATATGTGAACATAATTTCTAACTAGTGTCGCACAAAAGTAGATGTTTAATAAGAAATGTGCAAGAGACTTTAATAAGATTACATAGCAATAGATAGTGGGTGATATAATAAAGTATTTGTAGCTTATTTCTGGAAATAGAAAACAACAGCACTTCAGGCATTTATTATTTTAAGAGTATATCTACAAAGGGAATAACTTGACAATTAAGAGATAAATGGACCTTGCTAAATACATATATATGTAACAAAGTCAGAGTTTATTTTGTCACTTACAACACAAGTACTAATTATTAATTACATGTGAAAACCTTGAACGGCTGTTGTCCAAGAACGAAGTTTTGTTGTACGTCCACAGCCAAGATGACAATTACCATATTTTCCAGCTCAAACATTTGCTGAATAGTTTCATTCCTACAGGCTTTTGATTAAATTATTATTGTTCAGTTGTGCAATAATTGCAAGAGTCGAGCAATGTTGCCTGATTAAACAAGTATAACCTGAGTACCCTAGTTCTCACTTTTCTGATGTGATTTGCCTCTTCAGTGTGTTATTTTTTTTTCACTAACAAGCCGGCGCGCACCATTCATGTCAGTAACACTCGGAAGAGGCGTTGACATTAAACAAAGATAGATAGATAGATAGATAGAAATAAAGAACATAAAAAGAATGCAGAACTGAGTTTATAAAAATAATACACAAAAACATGCATTTATCAACTCAACAGTAGGTAAATAGTAACAAATCTTGAAAATCTTATATACGAGGTAAATTTAAACAAATCAAAATGGTGCTTTTTCTGCATTTACAGACCTCCATGTATGAAAAATAATCTTTTTGATGAACACTTTTGTAAAACTTTTGATAGATGTGTCAGTCTCTATGACTATTATGCCGTGCTAGGGGATTTGAACTATGATCTCTTGTCTGAAACCAAATGTAAAACACTTTTGGATATTATTGAATCTTTTAACCTGTCAAATATTATTAAAGAACCTACATGTTTTAAAAAGGGTTGTCCACCATCTCTTTTAGATGTATTTTTGACTAATCATAAAAACCTTTGTTTTAAAACTTTAAATTTCCCAACTGGTATCAGTGATTGTCACAATATGATCAGCACAGTCATCAATAATAATGCACCAGGAAATGAGAAACAAAAAGTAAGTTTCAGAAGTTTCAAAACTTTCGACATTGACTCTTTTAACAATGATCTTAGCATGATTAATGATGGTTATCACCCTGATGAAAATAACAAAGATACTGTATATAATGATTTTGAGAAAAAAGTTATGAATACTATAGAAAAACATGCTCCTCTTAAACAAGTCTATAAAAAGCCTGTTCAGCTGCCTTACATGAATAGAAGACTAAGAAAAGCAATTTACAATAAGAAAATGTCTCACACTAAATACATGAAGAACAAAAATGCTAAAACATGGGAAGAATATAGAAAAAGTAGAAATTATGTTAATAAGCTTAAAAGCATATCAATAAACAATTACTTTCAGGAAAGATGCTTAGGTGGATGTAAAAACAAAGACTTCTGGTCAACAATTAAACCCTATATGTCAAACAAAACAAAAAGCAATCAGTCCAAAATTATTTTAAACAATAACGAAAAGATTATTTCAGTCAGCACTGAAGTCGCAGAAGTTTTCAATGAGTTCTATGCAAATGTTGCCAAAGATATTGGTAAAGATGTTGTTTTTAATGAGGCTAATCACCCCAGCATCAGTAAAATATTAGAACAAAACATTACACCCAGCTCCTTCAATTTTACTCATGTAAGGCAATCAACAATCTCAAAAATTATACAAAAGTTTAATGTAAAAAAAGCTACAGGTGTTGATAAAATATCAATTAAACTACTTCAGCTAGGATCACAGTCGTTAGCCCCATTTTATACTGATTTTATAAATAGCTCTATAGACAATGGCATTTTCCCAGATCGCCTAAAGCAAGCTCAGGTTACTCCAATTTTCAAGAAAAATGATCCTCTACAAAAGTCTAATAACAGGCCTGTCAGTATTTTGCCTGAACCCTCAAAAATATTTGAAAAAGTTTTAGCCAGGCAACTATCTGAGCATTTCGAACCTATTTTTAATTAATTTCTTTGCGCATTTAGAAAAGGCCATGGTTGTCAGACCACCCTTTTAAAATTAGTTGAAGACTGGAAGCCCGCTCTGGACTCAAAACAATATGTTGCTGCTGTCCTTATGGACCTGTCAAAGGCTTTTGACTGTCTGCCCCATGATATATTACTTTGCAAACTTAAATGTTATGGTCTGTCTGCCAGCTCACTGAACTTATTAACATCCTATCTTACTCAGAGAAAACAGCAAATCAAAATAGGTCACATTACAAGTAGCTGGGCTGAGATAACCAAAGGTGTGCTACAGGGCTCGATCCTTGGTCCTTTACTCTTTAACATATTTCTCAATGACATCTTCTATTTCATCAAACA